>NW_006239192.1:32687-101140 GCF_000226075.1 Solanum tuberosum | reverse complement strand
ATCCCGAGAGGGTGAGCCCTAGTCCCATATCCTAACACTCAGCTCGAGAGAGTGAGTGGGGTAAGGCGTAGACTGATCTTCATGCGGCAAATGGGTGTCCGAGAGGAACGCATTTGAAACGGGGTAAGTTGCCCGAGAGGGAACTTATTTCCATTTCAAGCTTAGCCTAGTCACTATTATTTTGCAAATTTCCTATCGAAAGCATGTACCCAACAATTTATCTCAACTCATATTGTGGTCACATCCCAAAAAACTTTCCCCATACTTGATTTTCTTGTTTATTTTGTTGTTTTAGTACTTGTTACAAAACCCTCTTTGATATTTGACACTTTTGTGTCGCCCCCTTTAATTTACAATGTCTTTTATCGCAAATGTCTTTAACTACGACTAGTTAGAATGTAAATTCTATTTTTCTATCAATTCTCAAAACCGCTCCCTTGGGACACGATCCAACCCTTGGTTGGGTTACTATATTATCGACGATCGTAGACACTCGTACCGTAGGATAGTGTCGTTGGTCACGATAAGCATCACTTACCCAACTCTTAGTCATTCATATCATGAAAGGACTATTCTCAAGTAACCTCAAAGCCTACTTGTGCAATGCATGAATAGCATACCATAATACCATCCAAGCTAAGTACCCCTTTTTGGTCATCTTAATCATAGCCTATGTGCATGGTCAAGTCTTAGGCTTTCATATCATAAGAGTACTATACCCTTATGTAACCTCAAAGCACACTTGTGCAATGCATGAAGGGCATCCCATAATACCATTCACACTAAGCATAGCATTAAAGTCATTGTGTGCATACCTACCATTCACACTAAGCATAGCCTTAAAGTCACTGTGTGCATACCTACCATTCACTTAGTCTCATTCTTTAGCTTACTTCATATAGACAAGGGAATTATCACCTTAAGTCAATCATATCTTGGAAGGCAACTATAGCAACAACCCAAGCTAAGTCTACACTATATGAGAGAACACTTCATAAGCAGCTTCAAGTCATACTTGTGCAATGTATGAATAACACCCCATACTACCATTCACACTAAGTACCACCTTAGGCTATCATACTTAAATGATTACTATTTATCATTCTATACTACCAAAGAATAACACGCTATTAGGCTAGACCAAGCTAGTAATCTTGCTAACATAACTATATTATGCTAAACTAACTACCTTGGAACGCATACTATCATGCAAGTCCAAGCTATTCTAGGAAGGGTACAAGTGTTCCATCCTAGCTACCATGAAATAGTCTTAAACCAACTAAGTCATGCTACCTTTACAAGCACACTATGATGTTAATGTAAGCTACCCTTAGGAGAGTATAATTCCTCAATCCTAAGCTACCCTTAGGAGATTATGATTCCTCAATCCCAAGCTACCATAATATTGTCTTGGCCAAACCAAGTCATGCCATCATGAAGACATCCTAAAAATGTTAGTTCAAGATACCCTTAGGAGAGTATAGATCCTCAATCCTAGGCAACCATGACTATCCCTAACTCAAGCTACCATGACATGCATCTTACAATGCTAGGTCAAGCAACCTTTAGGAGTGTATGGATCCTCAACCCTAAACTACCAATCTTGGTCTTATCTTACCAAGTCAAGCTATACATGAAGGGAATATATGCCACAACTTCAAGCTATTCTAGTCTAACATGTTTTGATTCATTTTAGGTGATTAGCTTTCTAACCTAGAGTCATTATATATGAGATAACCTTGCACCTCCTAGCATGTTTATGCCTAAGTGTGTAAGTGATAATATGCTTTCAACAATACACAACAAGATCACATCATATTAGCTTTACTCTCAAAGCCTTACTTCATTCCATCCACATTCATATCTAGATCACAATACATCCTTATGTAACCTCAAAGCACACTTGTGCAATGCATGAAGGGCATCCCATAATACCATTCACACTAAGCATAGCATTAAAGTCATTGTGTGCATACCTACCATTCACACTAAGCATAGCCTTAAAGTCACTGTGTGCATACCTACCATTCACTTAGTCTCATTCTTTAGCTTACTTCATATAGACAAGGGAATTATCACCTTAAGTCAATCATATCTTGGAAGGCAACTATAGCAACAACCCAAGCTAAGTCTACACTATATGAGAGAACACTTCATAAGCAGCTTCAAGTCATACTTGTGCAATGTATGAATAACACCCCATACTACCATTCACACTAAGTACCACCTTAGGCTATCATACTTAAATGATTACTATTTATCATTCTATACTACCAAAGAATAACACGCTATTAGGCTAGACCAAGCTAGTAATCTTGCTAACATAACTATATTATGCTAAACTAACTACCTTGGAACGCATACTATCATGCAAGTCCAAGCTATTCTAGGAAGGGTACAAGTGTTCCATCCTAGCTACCATGAAATAGTCTTAAACCAACTAAGTCATGCTACCTTTACAAGCACACTATGATGTTAATGTAAGCTACCCTTAGGAGAGTATAATTCCTCAATCCTAAGCTACCCTTAGGAGATTATGATTCCTCAATCCCAAGCTACCATAATATTGTCTTGGCCAAACCAAGTCATGCCATCATGAAGACATCCTAAAAATGTTAGTTCAAGATACCCTTAGGAGAGTATAGATCCTCAATCCTAGGCAACCATGACTATCCCTAACTCAAGCTACCATGACATGCATCTTACAATGCTAGGTCAAGCAACCTTTAGGAGTGTATGGATCCTCAACCCTAAACTACCAATCTTGGTCTTATCTTACCAAGTCAAGCTATACATGAAGGGAATATATGCCACAACTTCAAGCTATTCTAGTCTAACATGTTTTGATTCATTTTAGGTGATTAGCTTTCTAACCTAGAGTCATTATATATGAGATAACCTTGCACCTCCTAGCATGTTTATGCCTAAGTGTGTAAGTGATAATATGCTTTCAACAATACACAACAAGATCACATCATATTAGCTTTACTCTCAAAGCCTTACTTCATTCCATCCACATTCATATCTAGATCACAATACATTCAATCACATTCTTCATTCTTTTGTGTTTCTAGTTATGATTCATCATGTAAGTTCAACCTAAAACCCTACTAATCAAGACCCACCATATTAACATCATTCTAATTCAATTCATGTATATATGTTTCTAGTCTTAGACAACTACTACTCAAAGCATTAGTTCTAGAAAATCACCTATGAACCATAAATTTTACCTTTCATGGCAATAACCCACATAATTCAACTTCACTAATTAGACTAGGGTAACCATGGATATCATATAAATTCATCATAATATCAAAATTCATTGCTAAATCAAACATAATTAGGTATTATCTACTCATTTGGAATCATACCCA
Organism: Solanum tuberosum; assembly: GCF_000226075.1. NCBI lineage: Eukaryota > Viridiplantae > Streptophyta > Magnoliopsida > Solanales > Solanaceae > Solanum > Solanum tuberosum. The sequence continues at coordinate 97,763 of NW_006239192.1, read as the reverse complement.
TCACTACCCACAACCTAGGAAGAAACCCTAGCTTAGATTGGGGTTTTCTTCACAATTGGGGGAAATCTAAAGGGATCTATGGGTGGAAGAATCCATAGATGAATAATCTAATATAAATTGATTCAAAGCCTTTACACAAGCTTTCAACAATGTAGTCTTTGTTCTTGACCTAAGCTCTATCTTCTTCTTCAAGTCTTGAGTTTTCTAGAGAGAAGATTATTGATATGAAGAACTTTGGGATCTTTTCGGGTTTTGGAATTAATGACTTAGTTAGGGTGGTTAATTACTTGAAATACTTTATATAGGTGTATAAAATCCATATAAAATGACCCCTACTTAAAATCAACTAAAAATGAATTTCCTATTTTGACCCTCATTAGGCAGCCATGGTGCCAAGCACCACGACAGGGCTCACGAGCCATGGTCAAGACTACGAGCCGTGGTCCTTCCCGTGGTTCCTTGGGCATTGGCTTGTACAGTGTGTTTTGGCCTCCCTCATCCTAAGGCATCTTCACGAGCCTTCCCACGAAGCGTGGTCAAGACCACTAGTCGTGAAGTGGCTCGTGAAGGTGTGCCACTTTGAGGCAGCCCTTAGGGAGCTACTGCCTAGTCTTCACGAACCATACCACGAGCCGTGGTGGTGGTCGTGGACTTGAGGCAGTGTGCTCCAATCTTGGGGAAGCCTTGGCTTTTGGCTTGGGCCTTGCCCCTTTGCCTTGGCACTTGCCTTTTAGCCTAAACTCTTGTAGCCCTCAACTAAACCCTAAATATTCTACTAAGCTACGGGAAATCATTTTATGATTCTAACCTTTGTTTCAAACCTTGAAACCTTTACGTAAAGCTCTAGTTTAGTCTATTAGTTTCCGCTGGGTAATACAACGAACTTGATCTTGAATTCGGTGTCTTGATCTTGATCGTTCTTGAACTTGAAATTTATCTTAATCTTGACTTCTAGTTGAATCCAATGGCTTCAAGCTTGACCTTGAATCTGGTGATCTTGATCTTGATCGTTCTTGAAGTTGAACTTTATCTTGATCTTTACTTCTAGTTGAATCCAAGGGGTTCGAGCTTGATCTTGAATCCAACGGTCTTGATCTTGATCGTTCTTGAACTTGAACTTTATCTTGATCTTGACTTCTAATTGATCTCAATGTCTTAGAGCTTGATCTTGAATCCGATGGTCTTGATCTTGATCGTTCTTGAACTTGAATTTTATCTCTATCTTGACTTCTTCAATTCTTAAACTTGAACACTTGAATTCTTAAACTTGTAGCTTGTAGAGAAATTTGTGGCTTTTAATCCATGAGCTTTCTCTAGCTTCTTGTTAGAATTCTTGAACTTGTAGAGAAATCTGTGGCTTTTGATCCACGAGCTTTCTCTAGCATCTTGTTTAGAATTCTTGAACTTGTAGAGAAATCTGTGGCTTTTGATCCACTAGATTTCTCTAGCTTTTTGTTTAGAATTCTTCTTTCTTTTTCTGAATTATGAGGACCCCTATTTATAGTTTTAAAATAGAGGAGTTGTATTTAGAAGAGGAGTCCCTTCGGTCAATTCGATTTAAGTGGCGTGGCATATGGGCTTTATGGAGTGGGCTTTAATTAAATTCATATTTATTGGATTTAAATAATTAACCAAATTATATTAATCCATAATATTTATTTGAACTAATATATTCATGAATTTAAAATCATTTTATAAATTCATTTTTTAATAAATTTTAAATGATTATAAAAGCCCCCTTCTTCAAGTCTTGTGGAGATATTTTATCTTTCAAAGACTAGGCTTGAAGAATTTGAAGACTTCAACTTGCAGACTTGAAGAATTTAAAGACTTCAACTTGCATACTTGGAGATTTTGGAGACTTCATCTTGAACAACTTTTATTCATAGGGGTCTGCCCCCATTGAGTCACCACCATTTGGTGAAAATGTGAAGTTTTATGAAAGATTACTCATAGATTTAACTTTCATGTGACATATCAAGTGCTAACATTTGATTTTTTGACACTCATGCAACTGAACTTAGAATATGGTTCTAAGCGCCTACGTACCTTAGTGAAGAGGATCAAGTCACAACGTAGTTCTGGGAGAGTTTTTTTGTGTGTGTGTCGTACATAGTTTATGCTCTTGCGAACCAGGATTGACATGCAATTTAGACTCGTACCTTAAGGAGTATTTTAACTTGAAGATTTAGCTTAAATTTAAAGAGGTTTATGATATACCGTTTATACTCGTGTTTCAAGAAGCATTTTAACTTGAAGATTTAACTCAAATTTAAAGAACTTATGATATACAACTTAGGCTCGTGTCTCAAGTAGCATTTCAATTTGAAGATTTAACTCAAATTTGAAGAGCTTTATGCTATACAGTTTAAACTCGTGTTTCTAAAAGCATTTTAACTTGAAGATTTAACTCAAATTTGAAGAGCTTTGTGACATACAATTTAAACTCGTGTTTCAAAGAGTATTTGAGCTTGAAGATTTAACTCAAATTTGAAGAGCTTTGTGACATGTAGTTTAAACTCGTGTTTCCAAGAGCATTTCAACTTGAAGATCTAACTCAAATTTGAAGAGTTTTATGACATACAATTTAAGCTCGTGTTCCAAGGAGCATTTCAACTTGAAGATTTAATTCAAATATAAAGAGCTTTACAACTTAGAGATTTAGCTTGAATTTGAAGAGTCTTGTGATATACCGTTTAGGCTTGTTCATGTAGGAACATTTCAGCTTGCAGTTTAGGCTCATGCGATGAGAAACATTGTAACTTGCAGTTTAGGCTCATGCGATGATGAGCATTGTAACTTGAAGATTTAGGCTCATGCGATGAAGAGCATTTTAACTTGCAGTTTTAGCTCATGCATTAATGAGCGTTGTAACTTGAAGATTTAGGCTCATGCGATGAAGAACATTGTAGCTTGCAGTTTAAGCTCATGCGTTAAGGAGCGTTGTAACTTGCAGTTTAGGCTCATGCGATTAGGAACATTGTAACTTGCAGTTTAGGCTCATGCGATGAGGAGCATTGTAACTTCCAATTTAAGCTCATGCGTTAATGAGCGTCTAGATATACATTGACTCTTCAAATTCATCTTCGAATGTAGACTTGCCCCCACTTTGGAGTTCTTCTATAACTTCATCTAAACGAGGTCCATAGACAAGAGATCGTTAATCTTCTCTTAAAGTCATGCTTAATTCCATGTCATGTGCACGAGTTGCCAATTCTTCGAATGTATTGGGCTTTAATCCTTACAAAATGTAGCGAAGACCCAATTTATGCCTTGGATGCACATTTTAATGCTAGAAGTTTCAATAAGGCGATCTTTGCAGTTGATGCTCAGACTTCTCCAGCGATTGATAAAGTCAACAACTAGCTCATCTCAATCATACTAACGGTGTGTCTTGTGCTATAGAAACGATTGAGGAACTCTTGTTCTAATTGCTCCCAACAATCTATAGAATTTCGTTCGAGATATGTGTACCAATCAAAGGCATTTTCTTTGAGAAAACAATAATCAAGAAACGGAAAATTATGCAACAATCATTTTATTGATTTAAAGTGCGAGTGTTACAATCTCTATGATTCCTCTGAATTCGTCTTTTCAAATATAAATTCAAGGGCTCTTGAGCTTGATCTTGAATTTGACTTTAACTTGAAATTAATCTTGAACTTGAAATTTATCTTGATCTTGATCTTGAACTTAAACTTTATCTTGATCTTGACTTCTAGTTGATTTCAAGGGCTTCGAGCTTGATCTTGAATCTGGTGGTCTTGATCTTGATCGTTCTTGAACTTGAACTTTATCTTGATCTTGACTTCTAGTTGAATCCAAGGGATTCGAACTTGATCTTGAATTCGGCAGTCATGATCTTGATCGTTCTTGAACTTGAACTTTTTCTTGATCTTGACTTCTAGTTGAATCCAAGGGCTTCGAGCTTGATTTTGAATTCGGCGTCTTGATCTTGATCGTTCTTGAACTTGAACTTTATCTTGATCTTGACTTCTAGTTGATTTCAAGGGCTTCGAGCTTGATTTTGAATTCGGCGTCTTGATCTTGATCGTCTTGAACTTTGAATTTTATCTTGATCTTGACTTCTAGTTGATTTCAAGGGCTTCGAGCTTGATCTTGAATCTGGTGGTCTTGATCTTGATCGTCTTGAACTTTGAATTTTATCTTGATCTTGACTTCTAGTTGAATCCAAGGGCTTCGAGCTTGATCTTGAATCCAATGGTCTTGATCTTAAACTAATTAACTCAATTATATTAATCCATAATATTTATTTGGACTAATATATTCATGAATTTAATATAATCCGAATCATTTTATAAATTTATATTTAATAAATTTTAAATGATTACACGGCGATATGTCAAAAGTTTTCATTTTGAGTTCTTGACTAGCTTTTTGTTCGATGTTTGCATCACTATACTGAAAATATGTATCAGATCATATCATGCTCTTCTTCGCTTTTGAATCTTCTTTTCTTCTTAAATTGATACAACCAATATATTTATAGAGAGAGATATCATTTGTGTATTGATTTTTTTACTGCTATTGTTAGAAAAAACTTTATATGTATATTTATTTTAGGGGTGATATAATATGCATTTGTGCATCTATGTTTAAGTTTCAAAGCTAATATGTGTATCTGTATATTTATTTTAGGGGTGATATAATATATATTTGTGCATCTATGTTTCAGTTTCAAAACTAATATGTGTATATGTATATTTATTTTAGTGGTGCTACAATATATATTTGTGCATCTATGTTTCAATTTCAAAGATAAAATGTGTTTGTGTGTTCGAGATTGAGAGAGAGGAGGGAGAAGAAAGGAGAGCGAGATTTGAGAGACAAGGATGAAACTGCGTATATATGTATCTCAGTTTCAATCGAGATACAAGTTGTATATGAGATACAATCTTCTCGCTTCTCTCATTTGTCTCTCTCGATCTCTAGCTCTTGCCTCTCTCTTCTATAAGATTAGTGCTATGAATTATAATTCAACAAATTAAAATTACTATTCATAATTATAGTTCATACTAAAACTATTTAATTAAAAATCCTCTTTGTTGAACCTGAAACTTAACTTGTAAAGCTTTAAATTTTTCTGATGCTATAGATGTATAATGGAAATATGTCATATGAGTTTTAAATAAGTCTTTGGAACATTTAGGGGCCGTTTGGTTACTAGTTAGAGTTATGCAGATATTAGTTATGCAGGGTTTAGTTATGCAAGATTTAATTATGTTGGGTTTAATTATGCGGGTATTAGCTATGCAGATATTGGTTATGTACATATTATTTAGTTATGTAGAGATTACAATACATGAATTATTAACTATTGAATATTAAACTTGTTGTAAATTATTAATATATATTATTTACAAAATAATAATACATGCTAATAAAATGTGGAATATATTGAATAAAATATAATGTTAATATTTGATTAGCATATGTACCGTCAAAAAATATACAATCAAATTTCTAATATTAAAAAAAATATTTATATTTGCATAAATAAATAAAAATCATAAGTATATAAAAAGAAATGAAAATGGTCTATATATAAAAAGAAATAAAAACAACTAAATTAAGTCTTTTGATTTTTCTTCTCAAGGAAAAGGACTGAAAATCACTTTGAAAAATCAAGTTAAAGAAAGTCACCATCATCGGACAAATTACCACTAATTCAGAGTATGACATTGACACTACGTGAAAAATATTGTGCACCAGCCAGATGGGTATTTTAATTTTTTAATCAATGATTACTATGTAAAAACAAGAAAAGAATCTGACAATATCTTATTTTTAATTTCATTATGGTGCATTTTAATCAACTGATCTAGGTTCATAGATAATATATTGTTCCATATGGATCATGCGGAGTACTTATTAATTAGTTCTTTTTTTCATTGTTATGAAATAATACATTTATTGATATTCATTCTTTTGCTGTCAGTTTTGGAAATTGAATAAAATAATAAATTGTATGGTACCTTGAATTATTTCCCTAAAAGTTAACATTTAGTTTGATATTTAAACTATTGGAAGTGTAAGTTTCATTTAAAGTATACTTATCAGTTTGAGAAACACATATCTATTTTTTATTACTGTCTCTCTTTTATTTATTTAAAATAAATTGTCACATAAAATTAAAAAAATTATAAGTATTAGTTGAAAGTTAAAAATTAAACTATTATTATTCCTATGAAAAAGAATTTAATAAAAGAAAAAAGAAAAATCTACTTAATTGTAGGTCTTGTTTCTTTGGTATACACTTAATTACAATATTTCAGATGTAATTACATTTGTTCCTGCAATACTGTCTAAACGAATCCAAATAATATTGTGGTATTGTCCTTCAGGATGACTCAGTTGGTTTGGAGGGTGATTATCCACACGGATGACCTGTGATTGATCCCCCCTCAATGCCTACTGAGTCGAGCCTGTCGCATAGGGCTTGCCTAGTGCGGTTTACATCCCCGTGTGGTTTGCAGGCTATTACATGGGGTTTACCCAGTGCGCACAAAGTGCTCACCCGAAGGGCAGAGGCTATGACAGAGGTTGTAGCGGCTGCGGGTTATCTTGGGGTTCCAAAAAATAAAATAAAATAGTGTGGTATTGATTTCATGATTTAATTGTGTTGGATTTTAAATGTGTCAATAGGAAATGAAGGGTTGTGACTTTGCCGAAGGGTTGTGACCTTTATGAAAGGTTGTGTCTTTTCTAAAGGGTTCGTAAGGACACGTAGAGAGTTCTGTGGACTTGGATAATTTTTTCTTTTTTTTTTTCATCTTTTATATTTCCAATTTGTTAATCTGAATACAAGAGAATGAGAGATAACAAATTGAACTCTAGCAAAGCACGACCACTACAAGGGGTTATATTTTGTATATCTCACTGTAACTAAATGAATTAATCACCAGAGATTATCACGACTAAAAAGGCACCTGAAATTAATCATGAATCGTTCAAATTTAATAGACTATATAGTTGCCTTCTTCGCATAATATACACTTATGTGAAGCGTTAAATCATGCTAGCTAATACTGTTACACAAAAAAAGAAATTGAGTTGTTACACTCATTTCTTTTGATTTTGTTTTTCAATCAAATTAGTGTTGTAACTTTTGTTCTCTATTACTAACCATGGTTAATTTGAAGACGAAGATTATTTCATTAGCGTTACACTTAGGGGTCGTTTGATTAGAGTGTACAAGAATAATATTAAATATGGTGTATTGAAATGTTGTCATTAGTTACGTTGTACTTAAGATTATTTATTATGCAGTGTTTGATTTGATGTATTAAAATAATATATATTCTAAATATAAATTTATTTATAAAATATACCCTCCACAAATATAGTGAAAAATTATGGTTTTTTTTAAAGACAGTTGTGTTTTTAACTAAACTAATGCATGCATTAAAACCTCTTATGATTAGTTTCTCGGAATAAACTATACCATTGTGCCATGCGGCCTGGAGCAATGTCCATTTCATTTCTATGACGTCTTGTACTGTTGACTTCAGAAGTTCTCAAATATTAAATATTTACAATTAAATTGAATGGCGAAGGTGACCAATATGACTCATCGTCCAATGAAAAATTGTAGTTCTAAGAGCAATACTCAATTTCAGTTTCAATTGAGTATTGTTTTTTTTTTTGAAAATTTTAAGTTTATTTATATGAATTTTTCGTTAGATCTAAGAGCATCACTATATATGAAAATTAACAAAATTGTCGCATTTAAAAAAATATGTTTTGGGATTTGTCCAAGTACGGATGAACTTCACTTAAAATTTAAATAAATTATTGCAGTTCATAAGCTAATGCACATTTTTTGTTATAATTTTTTTTAGGGTCCGTTCGTAATGGGGTGAACTCCAATCTTCTTCCTTTAGAAAAATATTATAGTTCGTTCAGTTACGAGCAAATTTAATATTTAAAAAAAATAAAATTGAACCAACTAAGACAAAGCCGAATGCCTACATTTTTTTATGAGCATTTTTACCTATCGAAAATAATCACATCCATCATTTTCCTGAAATAACAAAACACGAAAACAAGTGAATATCCAAATATTTTGAAGTGAACAACTTTTTTTTTTTTACCTTTGAACGCACACAACTATAAAACTTACGACCGAAGTTTTCATTATACAGTATTCTTTGCATTTACAAACATCTGGTTCAATTGAATGTGTAGACTTTTCGAATTGTTGCGACGTGACTATCAAATTTCAAAAATCAAAGTATGAAGTATGAAAAAGTAGAAGATGGATGAGAGAATGTGGAGTAAATAATCCATATTTATTGTTGAAGAAAGAGATATAATTTCGCGTGAAGAAGAAAGAGATATAAATATACGTGACGAGTTAATAAAAACAATTGTTGTTTGCTTATTTTTGAGCTAACTACCTTTAAAGTTTGTGTAATACTGTTAAAAGGGATGACAATGTTAAAAAAGAGAAAAGACATAAAGTGACACCTGAACTTGTCTCGAATTTTCAAAAAGACACATGAACTATGCGGGCGTCCTACTACCCCGTTAAACAATCTTAAACTGATATTATTACATCATTTTTTGTCCACCTTACATAGAGAGTGTGTGCATTCTCTCAAAAGAGAGTAAACAACCTAAAATTACTAATATAATTTTATTATACATATATTTTCTTATTATTTTACTAACTTTTTTTCCTTATTATTTTTCTTTTTTCTTTCTTCTTTCTTCTTCAAAAATTCATTGTCATCTCCATTGAAGTTTCTCACTTTCAATGTCACCATTTTTATCATAATTTCACCATCCTTTTTTTTACTACTATTAGTTTTACTTTCTTTAATTTTAAAACTTTATCTAAATATTTTCTTACATTTCGAACAATTTGATAAATCCATTAGATTTCAAGATGATTAGGAGGTATCATATAGTTTCTTTTATCCGATTTCAATCAAGTTCTTTCAATTTTTGGGGGAATTTATTGATTCTTTTTAAATTATTATTTCTAATTTTGAAGTTATATGAAAAGGAGTAATTCATAATACCTTCAAAATTTTAAATTTTCTTAGAAAAATAATTAATTTTGTTATCAATAATTCAATAAAGTCTAGAAAATAGTATGATTTTTTTAAAATAAAAAAATCATTGAAATAAATAATTTGATTGGAGAAGAATAAGATAAAAAAAAGAAAAAAAGGGAGAAGAGTTCAACTTGACGTGGGGGGTGGGGTGAGGGTGGGAGGTGAAAAAAAAGAAAGAAAATAAAATTAAAATTAAAATAAGTCAACAATTAAGAGAATAAGTCAAAAATTAAGAGAGATAAAAAAAAACTTAAAATGATTTTTTTTTATATTTTTAATTGAATTAACACGTGCCATGTAATGATTGGTGTGTGAACACACTTGCATCTTAAAATCTGGAACTGATCGAAAAATAATATAATAATATCAGTTTATAATTGTTTAGTGGGGTAATATGATGGTTGTAGAGTTAAAATGTCTTTTGGAAAATTCGAAACAACTTCAATGGTGACTTTATGCCTTTTCTAGTTAAAATGGTAATTATAGTTCACCCATAAATGAGCGAACTTTCTATTTTGGTGTGTATTTTTAAAGAGTTTCCCTTTTAATATTTAGGGTTCAAAAAGTATCCGTTTTAATGTCAGACTCTAAAAATGAATGTCTAATAACCACTTATTTTCTTGTTTTCCTCTTTCGATAAATTTAGCCACTATATTGGCTTTATTTTTTAAAAAATGGGTCCACAATGAAAAAGGAGGGAAGCAAATGATAGAAAGCAGACGGATGTTCCAAAGAATATCATGATTATTGATTAGTATTATTTTTTATGTTTTACAATATTTTAATGAATATGTAAAGAGAAGATTTGGAGGATGTTTCTTAGCGACTTCACGAACCAACTACCAAGTGACCATTAGTTGATTTCAAGATAATTTATTAGGGGGTGAATAAAGACTAAATTCAGGTGGGTCTACCATTTTTTTTATTTTTTATATAGACTAGTGAAAGCACCTGCCATTATTCTATGACAGTAAAGATAAAAGAGTGAGGCAAATACAATAATCTTAAATATTAAAATAATTATCACATCTCAATCTGGCCAATAAACAACCCGCACTCGCTATAATATATAGCCTAAAAAGAATAACAATCAATCAACCAAAAGGATTTGTTAAAGTTAATTGGCCATTTACAAGATATGGATATATCACTAATCACGTAAGGCCATTATTAGATAAGCATTTCCAGGGCCCTAGCCCCTTATTCATTGTGTTATCTTAATTCTAAAGTTATCTGCAACCGAGATTACACGGATCACCTATATACTCAAAGATATTGGTGTCACACTTACCACAACTCCAATACTATTATGTGATAATCTTAGTGCACTTTACATAGCTGTGAATCTAGTATTGCATGTCAGGACTAAACATGTAGAGATAGACTATCATTTTGTTAGAGAAAAGGTGGTAGGGGGACAACTCATAACACATTTTGTTCGATCACAAGATCAGCTAACTGGCATACACACCTAGGCACTTACAAAGCAACAATTTGCAACCTTTCGAAGCAAGCTAGGAGTGGTTAATCCACCTCTCACTAGCTTGAGCGAAAGTGTTGTTGGAGACTAGCGTAAGGAGTAGAATTGTGTTAGCATTAGGAGAGTACTGTATGTATTGCATTAGGAGTGTAAGTGTTGTTATGTACTACTAGTTAGAGTTAACTTGCAAAGTAAAATTCATGAAGAACTCTCCTATACTGAGCCGTTCTTTTCCTATATGTACTGTGTTTTCTGCAATGTTGAAGTGTGTAACCATTTATCTAAAAGCTATTTATAGAGAGAGCACACTCTTATTAGTTAATGATATTTTCAACACACCTTCTCACGTGTGAGCTTGATTTTTTCATGGGCCAAACAAGTGAATTTTTTTTAAAATTTGGATGACAATGATATTCGAACCCAGAACCTTTGATTGCTTTGATACCATGTAAATATTAGGTTCTTTAGGAAATTAGGTTGTTTGGTGAAAAGAATCTTTTAACTCACCCAATCATATGGATGATAAGTTGGCAAAGGATGAAAAATTATTTTCTGATTATAGAGGAAAAAAATCACATATCATTAGGCTTCATAAAAATCGATTTATCAACTAATGTAAGTTCTATTTGATTTAAATCCAAAATCAAACCACAAAAATTCTTGTTGTCAATGAATGGCAGTCATTTCGTTTTTCTTGTGCACGTGATAGAAAAACATGAAAAAATGGCTTTTACCACTAGTCCACTTGCCTAGTGAGAAACTTCAAAGAAGCCTCAAATTCTAAATAAATTAATGGGACCCTTTTTCAGGTGCATGTACCTTGTTGCTCCTCTATTTGTCACTACATATACCCCAATTCCTTCTACTCTTCCAAAATTCACAAATCTTTTCTCTTTACCTTACACATACAAAACCTTCAAAAACTCATAATGTATCAATTACCCATTTCTACAGAGTTACCTCCGACTTTTTTTCCGGCAGAATTCCCGGTGTATTGCCGGAGTTCAAGTTTCAGTAGTCTCATGCCATGTTTAACCGAATCATGGGGTGACTTGCCGTTAAAAGTTAACGATTCCGAAGATATGGTAATTTATGGGCTTCTACAAGACGCCTTCAGTATCGGATGGACGCCGTCAAATTTAACGTCCTCGGAAGTGAAACCAGAGCCGAGGGAGGAGATTGAGCCAGTTATGAGTACTTCTGTTTCTCCGCCGACAGAGACTGCGGCGGCTCCAGCGGCTCTGCAGCCTAAAGGAAGGCATTACAGGGGAGTTAGACAAAGGCCATGGGGAAAATTTGCGGCGGAAATAAGAGATCCGGCTAAAAACGGCGCACGGGTTTGGCTTGGAACTTACGAGTCGGCTGAGGAAGCCGCGCTCGCTTATGATAAAGCAGCTTTTAGGATGCGCGGTACTAAGGCTCTATTGAATTTCCCGCATAGAATCGGTTTAAATGAGCCGGAGCCGGTTAGAGTGACGGTTAAGAGACGATTACCTGAACCGGCTAGTTCGTCGGTATCATCAGCTTCGGAAAGTGGCTCGCCAAAGAGAAGGAGAAAAGGTGTAGCGGCAAAGCAAGCCGAATTAGAAGTTCAGAGCCGGGGACCAAATGTTATTCAAGTTGGTTGCCAAATGGAACAATTTCCAGTTGGCGAGCAGCTATTGGTTAATTAAAATATGGAGCTAAGAACTCAACGGCAAGGGCTTGTTTGGCTTTGAAGTGGACAGAAAATAGCAAATCATTCCAATTGGTGAGAAGTGGACCAAGGAGGCCATTTGGATTATGTGTATCTAACGTGTAAAGTGCACTTTTTAGTTTGTGCTTTAATGAAAAAAAAAGTGGCTTTTGATTTTATTGAATGAATAATATTCTCTTTATCCCTATAATTGAGTTAGGTCGAAAATAATGAAGTTAGTTAGCACTATACAATAACAAATAATGAAGTAATTAGACAAATGTTGCTTTGCAAACAAGGGAAAAATAATTTTCTTTTGAGGAGTGTTGGATAATGCCAATGTTCTACTTATGACAAGGTCTACGAAGGGTGGGGTGGTTCGGGTCAGAGTCGGGATCAAACATGACGCTTGTTTGGTGGATTTAGGTACGTAATAAAGTTGCGCCTATGCTACTAGCTATAACTTTTGACATGATGGTAAGCACTTGATCCTAGTAAGTGTATCCGAGTCATGATCGTGGGTTTGATTTCCAAGAACAAGAGGCAAACCCATCTCTAAGCTAAACTTAAAATTAAATAAAATCTCGAAGCTAAACTTAAAATAAAAATAATGAAGTGCTTACCATCAGCTATAACTCTTAACATGATGGTAAGCAGTTGATCCTAACAAGTAACAAGTGGTATCAAAGTCAAGATCGTGGGTTTGATTCCCAAGAGCCAGAGGCGAACCATGTCTAAGCTAAACTTAAAATAAAAATAATGAAATAGGTCTCTGTCTAGCTGTATTCGAACCCTAGTGTTGCAGGTAGTTCCTCTAGCTTGTACCAGCGACACAAAAACACTACAATGCTTCCCATGGGTGTACTGTTAATTATCTCCTAGTTTGTATCAGTTTCTCAAGATATATATATATATATATACACATGTTTTTTTCCTGAAGTTATTGGGTGCACATGTACCCCCATCGATACATGTGGGTCTGCCTCTGCCAAGAACAACATTTTGCATAGGGCAAGTATTGGGAAGGGCATTGTTGGGTAATGCCAATATCATGTCTACGGCAAGGTCCACGAGGAGCTGGGTGGCCATGTCGGAGTCATGATCGAACATGACACTTGCGTGGGTCGTGGTGAACTTAGTTAAGAAATAATATTGTATCTTTACTATCAACTATAACTATAACTTTTGACATGATGATAAGTGTTTGATACTAATATGGAGAATATACCTTCAATAAGGAACAGTTCATAAAATTACAAAAAGGACAAAAGAAAAACAATTGGCATAGTTAGATGTGTACATATTTAGCATAGTTAGATGTGTGTATATTTCCTTCCACATGTATTTTGTTTTCTGTCACATTGAACCCCATGAATTTGCAAGGACTTTCTTCACTCTCTCACCTGAATATTCTCAAAAATTATTGATAAGTTAAGGAAAATTATTCTCTCATCTGCCCCACTCCATGGCTCCCATCCATAAAACAAATGTGTGTACGTTTAAAACTATTTAAATTTGTTAAGTAAATTTTCTTTAACTATTCAAATTAGAAAATAATAACAATTATTGAGCATTTAAAGACCTAATAGGCCTTCTTAACTATAGTTTGCCAATTTACGTATCATAGCTATAGGTTAAATAGCTATTGCCTCTCAAAATTTGAAAAATCTCTTAATGTGTTTTTAAGCGTGGAGTAGTCAGATGATTAAATACTTCAATATATCATCTCTTTTATAAAACACATTACATCATTTTAATTTCAATAAGCCGTAAAACTTTAGACATATCATTTCAATTAATATTGATCATGAATACAATTGAGGGGAAACTACACAAAATACTCATCGAGACCTATTTAATTACTTGTTTTTACTCGAATGGGATTTGAATATAGTTGCTACCCATTCCTTAGCATCTGATTTGCTTCAGAATATACTAGGTTATGTGCCAATTGCTTTTTGACGTTTTCCCAGTACATTTTCTTTTGATTTTTCCTTTTAATTCCTTTTTCTTCTTTTGTTTTGTTCCTTTCTCTTCTTTTGTCTCTCTCTCTCTCTCTCTTTTCATTTTAAAAGTAAAATTAAAATTTTAGCGAACTATTTTTAGATTTAATAAAAATATAAGAAAATCAAATAGTTACACTACAACAAAAAGTAATTAAAAATAAATAAATTCTAAAATACACTAAATTATTTAAAATATAAATTAATAGAAAACATATTCTTATAACAATTTTTTTTTTGCAAATGAAAACAAAAATTATATCTAAAATACAACTCTATCTTTTGTATCTTTTTTACAATAAAAATTAGGATATAAAATTAAATGTCAAAATTATCATATATAATTATGTAGCACAAAAATGTATATACATTTATACATAATATTTACACAATATTTATACATTATAGGAGTTCATCTTCCTCAACGAGATGATTTTGTCATTTTAATCCAAATCATCTCAAACCTCTTATAAATAGTTCTAAATTTTTGGATATAAGCTTCTCTAGATATTTTTGAGTAGTTTGATATATAATTCACTTGAAACGTTTCACATTTGCGACATGTAGAGTTTTAGTTCTCGACATAACCCACAATCTTAATGATACAGATCTTGATACTTGAGGAACTCAAGCCAAATAAAGCATTTAGGAATCCTTCAGCTTGTTCCTCTACTTCTTCCTCTAAGGTCTAGGTACCGATAAGGATAAGGATATAGAGTCCTAGTACGTTAGTATGTTTGAGTCATATACGTAGTTATTTCTCTTCTCTTTAGGTCTCTCACGTTCAATAGACTTCTTTATCTTCTATACTTGTTCATGTATAAATACCACACATTGTATCAATAATACGAAACGCTTTCATAATAATATACAACTCTTATATGGTATCAAGAGCCTCCTAAACACTCTGATATCCGATCGTCTTCTTTTTTTCCAGATTCAAACTCCTTTTTTTTTTCTCTCCAGAATGCCTGCTACTTCCTCCTCTCCTAACTCTCCAGCAGTCTCTCTCAATCAAGGGGGTGTCGTTCAGCCATCTCAATTGATCTCTTTTAACCATGCGTCTCAGCTATCCTTCAAGCTAACAGGAAGTGCAAATTATCCAACTTGGAAATCCCAAGTTACCACTCTATTGTTTGGCTATGATCTTCTTACTTTTGTTGATGGTTCACTTCCCATCCCAACTGCGCACATTATGGACAAAGACAATACCCAAATCCCTAACCCCAACTTGAGATTGTGGCAGCGACAAGACAGTCTTGTTCGCAATGCCATTATGGCATCCGTTGACGCTACAATCGCTCCCCTCATTGCCCATGCATCCACTGCCAAAGAAGCTTGGGATATTCTCCAAACAACTTATGCGAGCAAATCGCACTCAAGAATTTTCAGTTTGCGCGATACTCTGGCGAATGTCAAACGAGACGCACGTTCAATCAGTGATTATATGAGAGAAATCAAGTCCATTGCAGATGATTTGGCCTGCAGTGGTTCACCCGTTAACGGCGAGGAACTTCTCATTAAGGTCTTGAGTGGTCTAGGTCCTGAGTACAAGGAGTTATCTGCAGCAATAAGAGCTCGTGATAATCCTATCACATTCGAAGAACTTTTTGATAAACTCCTTGCACAAGAGATGTTCATCAAACACTCAGAACCTAAGGTCGACACACCTATGATCACTACTCAATTTCATCAGCATTCCACCAATAATGGTCCCAAAAATAGACAGCCTAACTCTTCCAATCGTAGGAACACTCCTCCATCAGGTTCCTACAACTCTCGTAATCAATTCTCTGCCCCAAATAACAATTCATTCACCCAACAGAATACCACCAAAAGCAACAATCAACGAGTCCAATGTCAACTTTGTGATAAGTTTGGTCACATTGCAAAGGTATGTAGGTCCAAATCACACAGTGCTACTGAAGCATATGCTAATTTCGTCAACCGTCAGTCTTATGCTTCCAATTCTCCAAGCCCTTGGGTTGTGGATTCCGGAGCGTCGCATCATATTACAAACAACTCTCACTCTCTTCAGACTCCAACTGAGTTCTCTGGAACAGATGCGATAATTGTTGGTGATGGTAAAAGAATTCCTATCACTCATATTGGTCACACTACTTTAACTTCTCCTAATCTTGTTGCCAACTTTCTTTTAAAAAATGTTCTTTGTTCTCCATTTATAAAAAAAAAGTTGATTTCGGTTGCTCAATTTTGTAGGCAAAATCTAACTTCCATTGAATTTTTTCCTTTTTCTTTTGTTGTGAAGGATTTGAGCACGGGGGCATGTCTTCTTCAAGGCAAGAGTAATGGTGATCTTTATGAGTGGCCTACGGACATGACCAAATCAGTCACACCTCGTCCTCAAGCACATTTTGTTGCATCAACAACTCCATCATTGCATCTATGGCATGCTCGTCTTGGCCATCCTCAACCTCGTATTACCAAAGCTTGTGTCTCTTCTTTCAACCTACCAGTGAACCATGCCGAGTCTTTTACATTTTGTAATTCCTGTTTATGCAATAAGAGTCATCGTCTACCATTTGGTCGCAATTCAATTACAAGTTCTAGGCCTTTTGATGTTGTTTACTCAGATGTTTGGGGTCCCTCTCCAACTATCTCTTTTGATAATTTTAGATTCTATGTTATTTTTGTTGACCATTTCACGAAATATACTTGGTTGTTTCCTCTCAAATCCAAATCAGACGTTAAGGGCATTTTCATTAATTATGTTCAAATGGTTCAAAACCAATTTCAATTGAGAATTAAAACGTTATACACTGACGGGGGAGGTGAATACATTGGTCTTAAATCAACTCTCTTGAATTTTGGGATCCAGCATCTTATAAGTCCTCCATACACTCCCCAACTAGTTGGCACTGCCGAAAGAAAACATCGTCACGTTGTGGACACCGCTTTAACTCTTCTTCACCATGCTTCTGTCCCTTTTAAATTTTGGTCTCTCGCATTCCAATCTGCAGTCTACCTCATTAACAGGCTGCCAACTCCACTTCTTGGTCTTAAATCTCCATTTCAGTGTCTCTTTAACACTACCCCAAACCCTCTTAAACTAAGGGTTTTTGGTTGTCTTTGTTATCCATGGTTAAAGCCCTACACGTCAACCAAACTTGATCCTAAGTCCAATCCTTGTGTGTTCATGGGATATTCCGCTGCCACCAATAGTTATGCTTGCCTAGACCTTGCCACTTTAAAAATCTATATCTCTAGGCATGTTGTATTCGTTGAACATATTTTTCCATTCACAACCAATTATCCTCAGTTCTCTCGTCCACAAGTCTCGCACATGGAAAAATGGTTGTGTCCAGATGACCCCTCCGACTCTTCCTCTTCCTCACAATCTCTTTCACCTCTTATTGTTGCAGACCCAATTCCAATTCCTGCTACTACTGATTTGGTCAACTCCATGTCTACTCGTGGATCGCACACTCAGGGCCATCAAGATGACGTGCCAACCGGCTCCACTGTAAGTCCTCCTACACATTCTGTGTCTTTTTCTCCTTCTCAAAATAACAGTCCATATACATCTCCACAACCAACTCCTGATACTCCATCAAATTGAATGGTCACTAGGTCTCAAAATAATATTTTCAAACCCAAAGTGATTTTTGATTACCTTGCAACCTCCACAGTAAAACACCTTCCGCTTACCCCAAATACATTTAGTCAAGCATCCAAATATCCCGAATGGCAGGCTGCTATGACAGAAGAACACATCGCTTTACTTAAAAATAAAACTTGGTCATTGGTTCCATCTAGTCCCTCTCAAAACGTAGTTGGGTGCAAATGGGTGTTTCGTGTCAAACACAAGCCTGATGGATCCATAGAGCGTTACAAAGCTAGATTAGTGGCAAAAGGATTTCATCAGCGTCCTGGAATTGACTTCCATTCCACCTTCAGTCCAGTTATTAAAACCACAACTATTCGCCTCATCTTGTCCCTAGCTGTGTCTCTTAAATGGCCGTTGCGTCAACTTGACGTAAATAATGCCTTTTTACAGGGTACTCTACATGATGTCGCCTTCATGCAACAACCACCTGGTTTTGTAGATCCCCGATTCCCTAATCACGTGTGTAAACTACACAAGTCTATCTATGGACTTCGCCAGGCACCACGCGTATGGTATACTGAAATAAAGACGTTCCTCTTATCATGTGGCTTTTCTCGTTCCAAATCTGATGATTCTTTATTCATCAAATGGTCTCCTAACTCTCTCATTATTGTTATGATCTATGTTGATGATATTGTTGTTACAGGCTCTAACAACTCGCAAGTTTATGCAACAATTAAGTTGTTGGGTGATAGATTTTCCATTAAGGATCTTGGTCCTTTACATTTTTTTCTAGGGGTTGAAGTTATCCAGCATGATCATGGATTGACTCTCACACAAACTAGCTTCATTGCGGACATACTCAGCAAGTTCAATATGCTGGATGCAAACAGTGTGAGCACTCCTCTGTCCACAAGTGAATTTTTATCCTTGGATGACGGTTCTCCTTCGGCAGACGCTACACTTTATAGGCAGGTCATTTGCTCATTGTAATACCCCACTTTCACACGGCCTGACATATGCTTTGCGGTAAACAAGCTCGCTCAATTCCAACACTCTCCATCAACTAAGCATTGGCAAGCAACAAAGAGGCTTCTTCGTTATCTAAAAGGAACCATAACCTATGGACTTCACTTCAAACGTGGTGACTCTTCTCAGTTACTTGCATACTCAGATGCAGATTGGGGTGGTATTCCCGATACTAGACACTCCACTTCAGCCTACGTTATTTTTCTTGGAAAGAATCCAATCAGTTGGTGCTCCAACAAGCAACGCACTGTTGCCAGATCTTCAACAGAAGCGGAATACAGGGCTGTAGCAAGTGTTGTAGCTGAGCTAAATTGGCTAACCAACCTACTGCAAGAACTTCGGGTCAAGCTGCCTTGTCCCCCTAAGGTCTTTTGCGATAACATTAGTGTCACTTACCTATGCCGTAATCCAGTCTTTCACAGTCGAATGAAACATGTCGCAATTGATTTTCATTTTGTCCGTGACCAAGTGGAAAGTTGAAAAATTTCAGTTCATCACATTCCAACAGGAGCTCAACTAGCAGATGCCTTAACTAAAGCACTTCCCAGAAGGTCCTTTGTCCACCTTGTTAGCAACATTGGTCTCAAGCAAATTGAGCCGATGTTGAGGGTCCATGATAAGGATAAGGATATAGAGTCCTAGTACGTTAGTATGTTTGAGTCATATACGTAGTTATTTCTCTTCTCTTTAGGTCTCTCACGTTCAATAGACTTCTTTATCTTCTATACTTGTTCATGTATAAATACCACACATTGTATCAATAATACGAAACGCTTTCATAATAATATACAACTCTTATAGGTACATCCATAAATTTTTCTAGTTACTTTCCTTTTTAATTTCCCTTTTACCTCAACTCCTTCTATAGAATGTAAGGCTCTTTGTTTGCATTGATGTTCAAGGAAGTACCTTTCCTTACAAATGCAACTGATGCCCTGTTTCCTCAGTGAATCAAGGGTTATAGGTAGATTTCTTCGTATTAATAAAGATCTAAATTGTAGTCTTTGGTTAGGATAGTTTATTCTCAAAGGTTGTTGGGCGAGAGGGATAGTAAGTGTCTATTAAGAGTAGTTTGTGAATTTCCTCGATATGTAAAGGCTAAAGGTCTTGGTGATATTTTGAGGAGGTATGATAGAAGCAAAATGAATAAGGACTTTGAATGTCACGATCCAAATTACGGGATCATGCATGCACCTACTCTAATCTAATTAGATAGGTGATTTTTTACCAACTTAGATTTCCTCATTTACTTAAAAAATATTCTATATAAAAGTATTTGCATTGATAAGGTAAAATGAAATAAGAAAATTCCTTTTGGACTTTACAAAATATTCAACAACTCCCAAGGACCTAGTCTAGATAAGTACAAGAGCTTATAATAGAGTATATACATAATATAAATAAATACACATGAGAGAGATACTACTTTCACTTGAGAACAAGGTGGGTAGAAGTTGATGCTGAATAATCACGGTCCACGCTTCAAACCTTGAAACAAACCTACACCAACCAAAAGTGTAGCAAGAGTAGTATCAGTACATCATAGGTCAACCTGGATTAATTTCACGTAAAGGTATCACAAAATTAACAGAAATAACAAGCATAAACTCATATATCACCTTTTTAAAGGAGAAATATTGACTCATTAGGCTAGTTTCATTTTTTATTTTAAAACAAAATAACAATAATGTCTGGATGGCCCAAAGGACCAGCCCAAGATCTAAATGAAAACAACAAAACATATCCAAGGTTTAAATAAGAAAGGGATAAGGGTTTGAAAAATATCCCAACTTTGGTCGAATTTGTTGTTGCGATATTAAACTTTCATGAGGACCTATTACCTCATTTAGACTATTTAATACCGTATTTTAAACATATATATTTTCCCACGTGGACATAAAAAATAATGCAAAATTATAAATAGTAATGTGTCCACGTGGGCACATATATACCTTTAAAATACACTATTAAATAGTTTAGGGGTAAAAATATGGTATTAAATAGTCTAGGGAGGTAATAGGTCCTTATGAAAGTTTAGTATCGCAACAGCAAATCCGACCAAAGTTGAGTTATTTTTCAGACCCTTATCCCAATAAGAAATAAGTATCTTGTTCTTGTCGGCTCTTTCTCTTCTACTTTGAGATGTAAGGTTTTCCCCTATTTTCTTAATTGTTTCTCCATGTTCTTCATTTTGAGTTGCCCCGTCTTTGCTCCAGCAGTCATGTCATGTTCCAAGCTTACACCCTGGATGTGAGTGACACTTGGAGACCATTGATGGCCCTTAGTGAACCTTTGACCTTGCTAACTATGATTCACATGACTCTATGGGACATGGACGCTTTAATAGATGATCATTTGAATCATTTAAAGAAAACTCTAGAACATTGTTTAAAAATACTCCATGTTACTAGCTCACCTTGGCCTTTAGTAGCTTGGGATATGGACGTAATTGGCCCTGTTGAACTGGCAACATCTAATGGACACAAATTCATTCATGTTGCAATTGACTACTTCATTAAATGGGTTGAAGACACCTACCACAAAATCTGTCTTGAAGAAGGTTGTAGATGATTTTTTCAAAAATCACATCATTTGTCGGTTTAGAATTCCCGAGTCAATTGTTACATATAATGGAATCAACTTAAACAGTGATTTGATGAAAGCATTGTGTGAGAGATTCAAAATCAATCATCGAAATT
Source organism: Solanum tuberosum (assembly GCF_000226075.1). NCBI lineage: Eukaryota > Viridiplantae > Streptophyta > Magnoliopsida > Solanales > Solanaceae > Solanum > Solanum tuberosum. The sequence goes on along the minus strand of NW_006239192.1, from coordinate 76,226 downwards.
CTACAACATACAAGCCACAGAGGAATGAAGCAGTTGCAAATAAGAATATCAAGAGGACACTACGCAAGATGATCGACAATTATACAAGCATTGACATGAAAAACTACCATTTTCTTTGTTAGGGTATCGTACTACTATTAGAACTTCTACTTGGGGTACGTCTTATTTTCTAGTGTAATGGTAATGAAGTTGTTATACCTGCTGAAGTGGAAATACCATCTTTGAGGATCCTTCAAGACGCAGAGTTGAGCGATGCTAAAAAGGTGCATAAATGATTTGAGAACTAAACATTAATTGACAGAAGAATAATTAATGCAATTTATCACGGTCAACTCTATCTGAATAGAATGGCCAGAGCTTTCAATAAGAAGGTCAGACCAAGATATTTCTCACCTGGGAAATTGGTTCTGAAGCGAATCTTCCAAATCAAGACGAGGCAAAGGGTAAATTTTTACTGAATTGACAAGGTCCATATATGGTTTTCTGGGTTTTGATTGGCGGTACACTCATACTAGCAGAAATGAATGGTGAAATCTGGCACATACCTATCAACTCAGATGTTGTGAGGAGATACTACATCTAAGTTTGATTCTTGCTCTTTACTTTGTGATTTCGAACTACGTCATACCTGATTTCCGTTTAAGAGAGGATACGTAAGTGCTCCTATGTAGTTTGGTGTAGTGAGGAGATACTACACCCAAGTTTAAATCATGCTCTTTACTTTGTAATTTAGAACTAAGTCAGACCTGATTCTTGTTTAAAAAGGGATACGTAAGCGCTCCTATGTAGTTTGGTCTCATCTTAATAAAATTCACATTTTTTCTTGATTATACAACCGTGGCATAATTTTTGAGAGGATCTCAAAAATTCCATCAAAAGAGCATTCTTTTGCAAATCATAAGACCGTGGCATAAATTTTGAGAAGATCTCAAAAATTCCATCAAAACAGCATTCTTTTGAAAATTGTAAGACGGGGGCATAATTTTTGTAAGGATCTGAAATATTCATAGCAAGTGATTTACAATCTACAAAAATGATCAGAATATTAGAAGTTCTTTACTTGGACATAAATTATTGAATATTTTTTCTATAGTATCTATGATGCATGCCAAAATCGAAAGACCTCTTCCAATTAGATAATGTAAAGTCTAAAAATGTGTCATGCTCAAAGATTCAACAATATTTTAGACAATTTATCATTTTTGTGTTTTCAAAAAATTTCTTTCAATGTTTTATTTTTATACTATTTATATATCACCCAAAGCTAATCCCCGGAAAAAGCCTGGATGTCAAGGACGAATGGAGCATGCTGGTCAAAACAGAGATACAAATCAACCTTTCCTTTTATAAACTAATAATTTTACTTCGAACTTAGAAAAGACAGATACACATGCAAGAAAGAAGCAATTCCAACATTGCCCGGATAAAAGCCATGAAATAACGCTCTATCCTTCCAATAAGACGAAGGTCTAAGCTACTATATACTCTCAACTATTATTTTGAGCCCAACAACCGCCAAGAAATTACACTGTGTCCTTCCAATATGATGGAGGTCTATGATACTCTACACTCTCAACTGTTATATTGTGTCCGACAATTGCTATGGAACAAACACTCTGTCCTTCTGATAAAACAAAGGTCTAAGCCACCTTATATTCTCAACTGCAGCATCCTTTTTGAGAAATATATTGTTCCCGATAATATCACTGTGTTGGAGAATTCACATGTTCATGAAATTGCATTATGCATGAAAAATTGCATTAAATTTGAAAATTGTATTGAATATGAAAATTGCGTTGTGCCCGAGAAATTACATAGTGCCAAGAAATTTACATTGTGTCCAAGAATTGCATTGAGCCTGATAATTGCATTGTGCCTTAGAATTACATTGTGCCTAAATATTTGAATTGTGCTTGAGAAATGTCATTGTGCCCGAGAATGGCATTGTGCTTGAGAATTGCATTGTGCCTGAGAAATTGCATTGTACCAGAGAATTTGCATGTGCCCGAGAAATTGTCTTGTGCTTGAGAATTTCACTGTGTCCAAAAATTGCATCATGCCTGGAAATTGCATTGTGCCAAAACAATTATATTGTGGTCGAAAACCAGATAAAACTCAAGAATTAGAATGTGCCCAAGAACTATACTATGCCCAAGAAATGACAATATGCCCAAGAATAATATTGATCCCAAGAATCATATTTACGTTGAGCAAATGTTGAATCAAGTTACAGAGACCACATTGAGCCCCAAGAAATACATCTACACGAAATATCTATTGAATCAAGCTACAAGTATCGCAATATGGCCGAATTTCATTGAAGAAAATAGACACACTCTCTTTTATCATTATTTTATTGTTCCAAAGCTGCCATAATCTAAAGACATCATTTCATGGCATACTAACATCATTTCATGACTTGTTGATATAATTTATGATTGTCATGTTCCAAAGGCATCATAGTCTAAAGACACCTTTTCCATTCCCCGAGGACATCATCTCATGGCCTAAAGTTTTAATTTCTGTTTATCTTGTTCCGAAGGTGTAATAGTCTAAAGACATCATTTTCATGGCCTAGAACATTATTCCATGACCTAAGGATTACATTTTTGCGTAACATGGTCCTAAGACATCATCCTTATTGTCTTAAGATAAATTTTCATGATCAAAATGGGAAATTGCATCATGTTTATAAATCATTTTACCATTTAATCGCTATAGATGCCCTAATCACTTTATTTAGTTATTTCACAAGATCCAGGTTTGCAGAGATTGACAGATTGCAGATGATATCAACTTCTCTTTCAGAAATGACTTCCGTACTTATATATCTATCACAATAAAGCCTTCTCATCTTTCACACTACTCATATGATATTTTCCTCTCATAACTAAGTCGTTCTTATCTTCCTTACACTATTCGTACCATCTTGAGTTCTAATCTTATCTACTCAAGCTATTATTGTTTCTATTCGAATCTCGTATCGTTATTTCATTTTTAAGGAGCTTAGTCCATTCCTAAATCTAGAACTACACAGAAACTTATTCTAGTAATACCATAGATGTGTAGGCGACTTAAGGCCAAAGTTTCTGCCACACCTTTTTTTCTTGTTTTTACAATTGCTTATCGTTTCGTTTGATCCCACTAACATATTTCCGTTAGTCGGACAAAATTGACTACTTAGTCAACGTCTTTGCCCGCAAATTCATCCTTCAATTATCAAGAAAAGAGGGGTAACTGTTGACACCCAATTTTTATCGACCTATAACCCTTTCCAAATTGCTATTTGGTTAGATATGTATTTTAAAACCTATTTTTTTTATTGTATGTTTAAAATTATGTTTAATTTTGATATAATTAATCATACACTTTAGTATTCATAATCTACAAAAAATATTTTTTTTTATCATTGTTGTTGTTGTTGTTGTTATTATTATTATTATTATTATTATCATTATTATTACTATTTTTAAATTACTATTACGTTTATCGACTGCTAAATTTGAGATAATTAATTTACTTGTCTATTTAACTTCTATAATATTTAAGTGTGTTTATCTTATATGAAAAATTATTTAATATGTGTAGTATAACCATTAGTTTGACAACAATTTATTAAACCTCCCTCCGAATCATTTAAATCGTAGCCCCTTTTATTTAATCTATCTAATTTATAGCCTTTTCTACTCAATTTCATCTCAATTCTATCCCATTTTGAAACAATTAATTCAACCCCAATCTCAAGATCTTACCTTCAATCCCAACCGTCCATTCTATTCTTTTAAATCTCAACCCCACATCTCATCTTGATCCAATGACTTAGATTGAGTCTCCTACCACTTTCCTATATTAATACCCTGACACCCTAACCCTATTTTCATTTTTCTCCTCGTTCGCTTTGAAAATGTCAGGTGCCGCTCCCCCATCTCCCAACTTCGTCTATCGTTGGCGAAACTCCACTCCACCATAACTTGCGAGGATAACCACCTAGCGAGCCCATCTTCTTCTTCTCTCTCCTCACGATGATTTTCCAATCACCAGCGTTCAACAGCCGCTTCGCCACCTAAACCAGTTGCCTTTATCCTCCCCTCTCTATTCCCCTCCACCTCTCTTTTCTTACCTACTGGCCGACGAAGCAATGCACTATGCAACCTCAACACGTATCCTTATATTCGTCTCATTGGTTTCGACCAGACACTCTGGTATGACAGCCTCCACGAAGAGCCATCATGCTTCGATGGAGCAAGCCAACCATTACCCTCCCCCGATGAGATCGATAACAACGACAAAAAAAGCATCGGTGTTCTGCCGCTCTGACCAGTGAGACCCATAAGAGTCTTAAGGTTTTGGGCGTCTATTGAAGACAAATCTTAACAGATCCGTTCAAGTTAGTTTTTTTAATCTTTTTATTTAGATTATTATTTTATCTTTTAAACAAATTAGTTAAATCGCCTATATTTTTTAGTATAGTAGTTATGATTGCATTCTTACGCTACATGAAATTCAATAATGACCATGAAATCTCTCTTAAACATGATTTCATTATGATTTTGTGTTCCAAAACTTGTGCATTTTATGCTTTGTGTTCCTATTTTTGTTTGAATGTAATCCGCCCCTTTTGTAAATGGGTGTTAGTACACACTTGAGTTTTTTTTATGTAAAAACATTGATTAAGTTGTGATTTCTTGATTTAATTATGGCAAGCCTTCATATGAAAATTTGTTTTATTTGTTTAATGAATCGATTGGTTATTATGAAAATCTCCATGATTCATGCTTCTTTCCATTTTTGTTCCCTTAATCGATTGGTACACCTAATATTTACCTATCCTTGATAATCTTTGAAGTCTTCTCCTTGATTGATTTTATTTTGTTCTCCAAATTTTCTTTCTTTTAGTTAGTGTGGACAACTTTGACTTAATTGTTCTTGGTAAACTTTTGAAAGTTGTGGTAAGTAAATCTACATATGTGACCTTCAAATATGATAGTCTCTAAATCATGTTATTTTTGACTGAAGTCTTTGGTTGTATTAACAAGGCTGCTTCAAAATTAGAAGACTGTTCATGATTCTTGCCTTCTATTTGTTATAACAGATTCATCGGTGGTAATCTTTAATTGTCAATTGACTATTTTCCTTATTAAATTGCACTATTTTAATACCAATTGATTTATGGTAAAATCCATGCATTGATGTTCCATGTTACTTGTTTATTTTTGGAAAAACTTTGGCTTAATATTATATTTGATTAACCGATTTTTTCTAACTCGCGTGGTTATGATAATATCAATAAATTAAATACGAAGAATGTGGCTCTAATTGAGGAGAATTTTTTTCTTTCTTTTTCTCTATTTATGTACTTATTTATGGTCCCTCTATATTAACTATAAAAACAAGACTCTTTCCATTCTGTCCACATGCTTAAACAATCACAACACTCTCATACACTCTCAAAAGAATTAATATTCTTACGTACTACCGTATAAGTTTTTGTTGTTCTTGTGGCTGCACGAAGTTTGAACTTCGGTTCTTACATCAATTTCTTTTGTGCTTATTTGAATACTGCTTAACTGGTTAGTGATCTTTGCTAGAATTATAATTTGTGGTATGTTCAAGGTAGTTACTTCATTATCTATTTTGTTATATTGTCTTACTTTGTATCCTTATAAGCTTACTTTTTTAAGAGTACCTTTATTACTTTAGTATTTAATTTTAAGGTACTAAGAACAAACATACTCTCACCCCTTTGATTATTCTTTGCACGTATACTATAATGCAACGACATTGCTTGGAATTCAATCACGACAAGTGGAGAAGTCAACGCGAGAAGCCGAGCTAAAGTGGAATCGTCACTCCAAAAGGGGCATCAGGTACATTTCTAGAAATGGTGAAAAATAGATAGATTGTAGTTGACTTGTTGTATGAAGTGCACATATAACTTTATAAAAATAAGGCAACTCTTTATTCTCTCTTATTCTAATTTTATATGTCACCCCTTTAAAAGTCTTAAAAACTTGAACTTTTGTATTATTATGTTAACTTATCAATATACTTTCATATAATCTTAATAATATATTTTTTTAGCTTCACACAACTTTTTAAATATCAAAATATTTTATTTAGTGCTCTTGACTAATTATTTTTTTAAAATACTTTTCGTCTTTTCTCAAGGCATTTAAGAGAGTCGGACAGAAAAAATAGAATAGAGGGAGTAACATCATATTGAGACCATTTTTGCCTTGTCATACTCTAGTCCCCCCCCCCCCCCCCCCCCCCCCTCCCCCCTTTTTTTTTTTTTTTTCCCCCTGGGNNNNAACTTTAACTTTATATGTTGTTGATTTATTTAAATTTCTATTTGCATGATATATTTTATTCTTTTTATTTGGAAGCAATCAGGTTAGTTCTTTTGTCCTTTCTTCTCCTTAGGGTTGTTTTAATTTTTTAGCTTTTTCCTTTTATTTCATATTATCCAAACACTTTAAGCGTTTATTAGAAGCAATCAGGCCAGCGTCTCCTTCTTTATTAGTTAATATTTCAAGTATCTTATTTCTATATTTGGTACTCGAAAATCTTGCTTTGCTTGATTGAATTCATAATTTTTGTGGCTTTATTTGCTCTATTTGTGCCAATTTTTATAACTCAATAGATTTAAATTTGCTTGTTTTAAAAATATAAGTTTGCATGTCTAACTATCTTATTCACATAGGCATATATTAATTAGATAATAATCGATTCATGCTTAATTTATTCACCATCTTAAATATTTTTTTTATATTCTTTATCTTACAGTGACCTTATTTGCCATGTTAAATCCCCACATAATTCATAAGATTCGTCCGGGACCCACATTGGTGGACCTCGAAGGGTGCTTAACACCTTCCTTTTAAGGTAACTTGAACCCTTGTTCGATCTATGGTTTCTTAGACCCTTTCAATTAATTTTGTTTGTAATTAGGATAGAATGGTGCCCTAGCGCGCCTTCAATTTATTAGGTGATGCTTTTTCTTTTTTATTAATCCTAGAAGAGTTGTCACGTAATTGCATAACCCGTTTTTGAGAAAAATGGGGAGCAATAAAAGGCACCATTGTGAGTTTGGGTGAAGAGAATGGTACTACAGAGACATTGCTACTATGCATAGAGAAGGTTCTAGAAGAGAACAAAGATGCGATGCTGGAAGAGTTTCCAAGGCACTTACCTCCTAGGCGCGGGGTAGACCATAATATCGAACTTGAGCCTAGAGTGAAGCCGCCCACATATTCCCTATATCGAATGGATCCAACCGAGTTAGAGGAGATTAGGAAGCAGTTGAAGGAGTTTCTTGAAGCTGGTCACATCCGCCATCTAAAGCACCCTATGGAGTGCCGATCCTATTTCAAAAGAACAAAGATGGGTTGTCAAGCTTATGCAAAAACTACTGGTGCTCAACAAAGTGACAATAAAGAACAAATACCCCATTTCACTCATTGCTGCCTTGTTCAAGAAACATGGACATTCCAAGTACTTCCCCAAGGTGGAACTTCGAAAAGGCTACTACCAAGTTCACATGGAAGAAGGGGATGAGCCGAAGATGATGTGTGTCACTAGATACTGAGCTGTTGAGTGGTTGTTGATGCCCTTCAGATTGACCAACACACTTGCTACCTTTTGAACACAGATGAACAAGATCTTTCATCCATACTTAGACCAGTTCGTAGTAGTGTACCTAGATGACATAGTCATCTATAGCAATATCTTGGAGGAACATGTCGATAACTTGAAAACGGGTTTGCAAGTCTTAAGAGAGAACAAGCTTTACATCAAGCGGAAAAATGTTAGTTTGCCCAGCATGAAGTACACTTCTTGGGGAGCGTCATTATATTAGCCAAGATCGGTTGAGGATGGATGAGACCAAGGTACGCGCTACCAAATTCATGGTTAAGACCATATTATGGCCACTAGTTATTTCCAGTCACATAAGAAACTCACACCAAAGCAAGCAAGGTGGAAGGATTTCTTAACTGAATTTGATTATGAGTTAGTGTACAAACAAGGCATAGGCAAAGTGTTGTGGCCTATACATTGAGTAGAAAGTTCAAGCTTGCTTCCATCACCACGACCTTCAGTGACATTCAAGATTCTATTAAGGAAGGTATGCGACATGATTCAGATTTCGAAAGCCTTTAGTGACATACAAGGCTAATCAGACACTTATGGATGGAATATTGACTATTACTCACCGTCAGATGAAGGGTCTACGTGCCCAAGTTTGGAACTATTAGGTGGCAGATATGAAGAAAAGCCATGACGCTTCCTGGTCTGGCCACTCGGGGCGGCGTCACATAAGGGCAATGATTGATTTAATCTACTATTGGTCACGCATGCAAGAAGACATGGAGTTTTATGTGTAGACTTGTCTTGTGTGGCAATAAGATAAGGTAGAGCAACAACAACCTAGAGGACTATTAGAACCACTACTCGTAATGGAGTTACTATGGGAGCGTATGACTATGGACTTTATAACCTGGTTACCAAATTTTGACATATATAGGATGATCATGTTCGTATTGCACAGGTTTTTGAAGTATGTTAGCTTCATGCCCACCACAGCTGGTTCCACTGCTAAAGAGGATGTCAAATTATTCTTCCGGGTGGTGGTAAAATATTAGGTTTTTTCAAGGCATATCATCCGCGATCGAGACCTGCATTTTACAGGAAAATTTTGGAGAGAGTTGTTTGATATGCTTGGCACATGGTTGCATTTCTCCACTAGTTTTCACCTGCAGACGGATGGATAGACATAATGGGTCAATGCCTTATTTGAGTGCTGCCTGAGGCACTTTGTGAGTTCACGTAAGAAAGATTGGGCAATACTAGTAGACATAGCCCAATTCTTATATAACTTGCAGCGAAGCGAATCTACCAGGCGAACATCATTAGAGTCTAATTATATGCTTATAGATCATATCCCCTTATAAGGATGAGAACTAGGTACAATTATAGGACTTTCAAATCCACGCCGCATGATACTCTCCATATTCTTGGCAGATGTACCGTACCAAGTATGCTATATTCTAAGGTTCCCTCTAGCTCTCATTACATTCTCCAAATTCTCTTTAAAAACCTTAAACCATGCCTTTTCCATAGGTGTATGAAAACCGGTTCAATGGAAAAGGCGCGGTTTGAGGTTTTTCTAGAGAATTTTGAGAACGTAATGAGAGCTAGAGGGAACCCTAGAGTTGAGCATTCTTAGTACGGGGCACAACCGATAATGTGGAGAGCATTATGCGTTGTGGATTTGAAATGCCTACGATTGTACTCGTTATTATCCTTAAAGGGCACAACTATAAGCCATATAAAACTAGATTAAATTAAAACCAGAGAGCATTGACAAAAAGTATACCAAAGTCATATCTTAACTCTATCTTCTACTCTACAATATTTAGCTATTTAATCCCTAAGTATCAACAATCACCATTGACTTTTGAACCCGTCGTTCAAGTTGCACCCAACTTGAAGTATAGCCTAAGCTAACAAACAGATGATTACAACTCTATAATCAACTAAACAAATAAACTTGAATCAAAACTAATAAAATTAATCCTAAAGATCAGGTTATTCAACTAGTTCTTCGTATCCGCAACACTTAAAATCTTCAATCAAAACTCTCTCAAAAACGAACTCTCTCTTAATCCCACTTGGACTCTGTCTGGGAGGAACATGTTGGTGGAACTAGTTTCTTACATCTGTTCTCCTATTTGTCACACATCCAAATCTTCCTCGATCCAAAACCTTTCTTCTATTACGAAAGAGGTCTCTTAAATCTCAATCAATCATTCTATCAAACAACTTACCATTTTCTGTTGCATCTCGATGGAGAGATCAAGATTGAATGCTGACATCTTGATCTTCAATGAAACTCTTAATGCTATTACTAATTAAACTCGTGCTAATATGTCAAGAGATGAAAAAAGAGATGGTAGTATCCAAGAACTCGGACAGAGTGATTCAATATTAGTTGAAGCCACTGCTGAATACCTGTCTAATCTAGATTCTACCATCGCTTATTGTCGTAGAACTTCCATCTCTTGGCATATTAGCAGGAGTTTAATTATGAGTAGTATTAAGAGTTCCACTGAAGGTCAAGTTGTCAACATTCATCTGAGGTGCAACAATAAATGATAAATTAAGTTGTTTGATAGAATAATTAGTTGATACAACCTATTTGTCAATGTACATGTGCAAATTTTATCCCTCTTTCTAGTAAAAAGGCTTCAGGATATTGAAAATACATGTTTGTAAACAAAAAGTAAAAACAAAAAAAAAGAGTAACTTTCACATATAGCAAACACAAAAATCATATTTGTATGCTATAGCTATAGTTTGCATAATTGTGCTCCATATCAAACTTTATGTTTGCTATGACTATTAATATGTATATTTCTCTATACATATATATACAAAAGAAGCAATTTTATAATCTATTTTGGTATACATATAAAAAAGAATCAATGGTATAATTTGTGTTTGTATAAAGCGAGAAAAGCGAGAAAGACAAAAGAAAACTGGGCAGGGGAAGATCTATATTTGTATAATTATAAGTGTATAGGACGAAAATATATGTATTTGTATTTTTATATACAATTTTCTCTCACTCTATACAAACACAAACGCAATGTATACATTTGTGTTTGTATAAAGTGAGAGAGGCTAGTGAGAGTGGTGAACGAGATCTGGGAGAGGTGAGAGAGGGGACCAAAAATATATGTATATATACAATTTTCTCTCGCTTTATACAAACACAAATGCATTTTATACATTTGTGTTTGTATAAAAGCGAGAGTGGCGAGGGAGAGACTACCGAGTGAGATTCACCAGACAGAGAGGCGAAATAGCAACAGTTTGCTACGGGGTACAATTAAATCAAACTGTGGTTATGACATTTAATTTGAATTAATAGTTTGCTATTATATACAATTTTCCCAATTTTTTTTTTATAAACACTTCTATAGATACTTGTACCAACATTGGATTATAGTTAATTAAAAGAGTTAAGAGCCATTTGGTATGAGAATGAGATAGACAACGTTATCCCATGAATTGAGATATATCCCATGAGATTTTATTCCATCATTCTTGTACAAATGATTGGATAAATAATTCTGAAATGTCTTCCTATTGTGGCTTTATGGCCTGATATTTCTCGGAGTACATGTTAATTAGCATTGTTATGCATGAAATTTATCCACGAGTCTACAAAAATTATTTGGCGCACAGTAGAGTGTTTCATTGCTTACAAGGTGATGGTGGCCTAATATGTGGCTCTCTTACTGGAGTTGCTGCATTAGAAGCGGATGTAATGGTAACATCCATGGGAGAGCCATTAAGACTCAAACTTAACCGTTAAGAAATATGAATGGATCTTACCATTGCCTCATCTTCTAATGTAAAAACTCCCATAAGAGAGCCACAAATTTGGCCCATTATTACCTTGTAAGCAATGAAATACTCTACCGTGCGCCAAGTAGTTTCTGCAGACTCAAGGCAAAACTCCATGGATGACAATGTTAATAAACGTGTACCTTTGAGCAATTTCAGGTTACCCTATGGTAAGTATGTGAAATAGAAATATAGTGTTAGGAAGTGTATAGAGGAAATCTATACCACACTAGCACAACTAGTGGTTAGTATGTGAGCACTGCAAAAAGTACTTCTTAGGATCAAAATTAATCAGGTGTCAAGGTAGCAATGCAAACCTAGAAAGATCATGAGTAACAAAACTAACGAGAAATATACCAAAAGACACAAACAATTAATGTGGTTTGGTCAATCGACCTACGCCCATAATAGGAGATGAGCAATCCACTATATAAAAGAGAGTATAAAAATATAAAGAGGAATAATCTCACACAATTCCCTCGAAATACAAGGAGGTTCATACAAGTGTTAACATAACACTTGTGTCTCACAAATTCTCCCCCTAAACAATGTTGTAGAGAAGAAGGCTACAACTTCTAATACACTATGCTTGTTGAAGTGTGTGACCATCTAATCTAAAAGTTTAAGTAGTTAGAGAGGCCTGAATCTTTTTTTCACGGAGCACACTTTTATTAGTTAATTATATTCTCAATATGCCCCGCACGCGCGGGCCTGATTCTTTTTTTTTCATGGGCCAAACACGTAAAAAATCTTTTTGATATGATTGGCGTAGATCCCACGACCTCTGCCTGCTCTGATACCATGTTGAAGTGCGTTGACATCTCATCTAAAAGCTTAAGCTGTTAGAGAGAGCACACTTTTATTCGTTCATTATATTTTCAACAATGCTAACAAGCTAAGGGAAAGTTTCTGCCCTTGGATTGACCAGGTTGACATCACTAACTACATGCATGTTCTATCTGCTATGAAGCGAAATCTTGTATTGCATTTCAAGTTAAATAAGTATTCTAATTCTTGGAACAAGTCACTCCAATATTTGTCCTGCTTCTGAAATTCTGTTTCCATTGGGAAGTCAGGTGAATTTATGTTATGTCTATTTTATTCTCCTCTAGTTTGTTTGTTTGTCTTTTCCGTAATATTGCAAATTACTGATATATTACTATATGTTGGCTATAGACATGCCAGAGATGTTACGGTCTGCCAAACTGGTTGTAGAGGAAGGTACTAATGGCCACAACATGGCCTACGTCAAGCAATTATTCAACTGCTTAGTACCAGCTTTGGTGGAAGCTTTGCATAAGGTTGACTTAAATTGACAAGTAATTATTAGAGATGCGAATGATTATTGAGCTTGCAGTTTAATCCTAATTACGTTTATAACATGCTTTGGTGGAAGCTTTGCATAAGGTTGACTTAAACTGACAAGTAATTACTAGAGATGCGAATGATTATTGAACTTGCAGTTTAATCCTAATTACATCTTAAAACATATAGTACGATTTTACTGTTACTCCTTCTCATGACCTTTAATATTTTAATCTTATTATGTGTTTTTCTCTGGACTTCAGATATCTGGACTACTGTTGGTTGAAGGTCAGGACTGAAGAAATGTGGATGAGATAAAGTAGGTAATCATGGCCAATTTAAGTCGAATAAGAAAACATCATAGAGATCAAAAGCTAAAGACTTTTATTCCTATGAAAGGGAATTGCTCAGGGAGGAAAATGAGCAAGAAAAAGAAGCGTTTGACCAAATGTGTTTAACATAAGATTGTTTCTCAAGAATGAGTGGTAAATCTGTTTATCATTAAACATATCTTTGGCATTACCAGGTTTATCATTTTGAAATCTTTTTATTCTGGTGAAATATTGGGTACACTAATCAAAATATTCAAGGCCTATGTTGGTATGTCCCTTATGGTTTCTAATGTACCTCTTGCAAGTAAGTTCTTTTAATTTGTCTTATATCTCATTCTTATTAACTTCCCCACCTGCATATATTAAGAGCAAGGATAAAATAGTTGAATAAAGGACAATAGCAATTTACATCATTGATGATGTTGCAAAGTCGAGAAGCGGCTTTAAAGTAACTATAGTTTGTTCATGCTTGTCTTTACTTGGGGGATTATGATATTAGTTTAGATGTAACTAATTTTTTCCTTTGAAAACAAGGTATTATGACACATATATTCCTTTCCTTTGGAAAACGTGCAATGATGAGAGACCAGATGTTAGACAAGTTTGTATATGCTAAATGATTGTGGCTTATTTTAGACAATTTAGATATGCTATTTCATTTATCTGAACCCCACTAATGTCATATCCTGGCTTCTATTTATGAACTTGGTGTATGTCCAGAACATGTTGGGGAAATAGGACGCGGGGTAGGTGTAACGTGTTCCTACTTTAACTTTATTTCATTTATGATGTTTGCGTAATCAACTGACACTAGTTCGGTTCAAGTGCCATACGATCGATGATAATATAGTAACCCAACCGAGGGTTGGGGTCGTATCACAAGGGAGTGGTTTTGAGAATTAGTAGCAAACTAGAATTTAGTTCTAACTAGTCATAGCTAAAGACATTAACAATTAAAAACATAAAAAATTAAAAGGGGTAACACAAAAGTGTCAAATATCGATTTGGGGTTTTTGTCACAAGCATAGCAAAAACAGTAAAAATAACAAAGAAATCTATAAATGAGAGGGGAATTCTTGGGATGTGATCGGAACATGGGATAAACAAAATTGTTGGGTACATGCTTTTGATAGAAAACTTATAGAGTAATTTTGAGTAGGCTAAGCTTTAAATGGAAATAAGCTCGCTCTCGAGAAACTTACCCCGTTTCAAATGGGTTCCTCTCGTACACCCACTTGCCGCATGAAGACCAGCCTACGCCTTACCCCACTCACTCTCTTGAGCTGTGTGTTAGGATATGGGACTAGGGTTCACTCTCTTGAGATGAACCTCATGTCGACCCACTCCTTAGGCCATCAATTTAGTAGTCTTGGTTTCGCAACTTCTCTCTCGAGCAAGTCGAAAACTCATGAGTGAACTTGTATTTGCAACTACAAATACATTAGATTCATCCAGAACTACTAAACGAAATAAAACTTAAACTGCATTTAAACTATTAGTAAGCAAGACCCAACAACTAATCTAACCCATATTCACAAAATCACACCCTAAGAATTGGGGTTTTTAGCCACACATCAAGAGATAGAAATTTATACCTAAATGATGTTGCATTCAAATGGGTATGAAGATTTAAGTCTCAATTTAGGTCAAGAATGAAGAACCCAAGAGATGCAAGACCAAATCTTTGGAGATGAAACCCTCTTCTTCTTCAAGACTTCAAAACCCTCTCAAACTTTGAGCAAAAATATCAAAAAGTACTATTCTATATGAAAATTATAAATAGTTGTTCGACACTAAAACTAAAATTCTAACTAGTATTTATAGTTATCATAGATTTGTGCTGCAGCGGATCGTTCGGCATCATTAGTCGGAATAGCCGATCAACTCGGTGATTTGCCCTTTGGTGTAGTTCATCGCCTTCTTGTACCAGCCTTCAGCATCGTCGTGCTCTGGGTCATTGGGCGGCATGGTACTGCTTCGCAGAGATTCGTGGAAATGCGCGGACTGCTCTCTTTTTTCGCTGACCTGATCCTTTTCTTCAGGGCTCAGCATACTGGAATAGAAGGCAAAGTAAGTCCCTTCGGCGACTTGCCAAGTGGAATCGACGATCCTCATGCCTTCATTTCTTTTTTCTTTTCAGCCTTTTCGTTCCTTTTTGCGATGTAGTGTCCATGCTCTCCTTAAAACTTCAAATACCTGTAACTTAAGGGTTTTCATCAGATATCGAGATAAAATAAGCATTTGAGGACACAATTTCTATTAAAGTATAGCCCTGGATGAGTTCACTTTGTGGACTCATCAACACCCCCAACTTAAACTTTTGCTTGTCTTCAAGCAAACCCAAGTTCAGCCGTTCAAAAAGGGTGTCTTGAACTGCGCTACACAAGATTCAATTATGTTTTTGCACACAACAACACTCAGTTTACTTATGCAAAGATCAAATGTGCATTCAAAGATTTAAGTTGTGACTCACCAATATCAACGAATCTCATGCTCACAACACTTGCTTCCAATGCAAGTTCAAGCTCAACTATAGTGTTTTAATGCCCTCACACAAAGAATGATTTCATTTTCACACAATGGTTTCACAGTTTAAAGCTTTGGAATCGGATGCAACTCACACTCACAAAGAAGAACATAATGCATAATTTCACCCATAGGTTTGCTCGTATTTTCCAATCAACACTTATTTCAGCTCACTCAAGATCAAAACGGTCTTTTCAAAGCTTGTAATGGGGCTGAGTGCAAAGATATGGTCATTTAGGCTCAGTGACTTTTATCCTCATGAGATGTGGTGCTCACGACACTTCCTTTCCTTTCTCCTTCATTATTTTTATTAGTGCTTATAAGTCATCCTATTATTCAGTTTCCCATAGTTTGTTGGAAACCCCCTTTTTTGCACTTTATTCTACAACTTTCTTTTTCACTCTTATCTTTTCTTTTCTCTTTCTCTTTTTTTTTTTAATATGGAGGGGTTCCATTTTTTCTCAACACCATGCGTTAAAAGAGAGTTTCCTTACACTTCTTGACTTTCCCTTTTCTTTTCACCCTAAGTTGGCTATTCATTAAACCACAAATCAAGAGGATTAAAGGTAATGTATTAAGAAAGGTCTAGTTTTCATCAACTTTCTTCCAAAGAAAGTTAAGGTTCAAGGGGTATTCAAGAGAGATTCACACACTCACAAGGTAGGCCACAAAAGAGGTATATGTCAAATTGGCTCACACTTTTCAAAATTGCCTAAGATCATGTCAAGAGAAAGCTTTACTTAGTAGCCTGGACCAACGGGGTAAATTCTTGGATTTATAATGCATGTTTCAAAGTAGGCTCAGCACACTAGGCATCGACAATAAAGTCAAACAAGACTCCATGCTTTTGCTAGTGTGCAACGGTCATCACAGGAGAATCTATTTGATAAATGTCTAATCACAACGAGATGCAAAGATTTCACATATAGTCTATGCAACTTCATTGGTATCATCGTAGCCGCACATTCATGTTCGTACGATTGCAGGCACTATTTAAGTCATCGGTATTGATCGAAATCGAGACTCAAATTTGCCTAAGAACAGCCACTTTCAATCACAAGAGGTGGCAAAAATTTGCGAAAATTTTTCGGAAGGGTCCAAATCATTTTTCAATTAAAACAAAAGGGAGCTATAAGCTCAAACCTCCACAAGATGCAGTGTATAAAACACAATTTCAGCTCACAACCCAATATATAAACAAAACTAGATAGTCACAAAATTACAAAAGGTGTGCGTTACCCAATCACAAATAAAACATTTGTCTTCAAATACAAACAAAATATCCAAAAGTGAAATAAAGTAAGACAGAGAGGGAGGTAAAGAGGGGGTCCTATCTACATAGTTGCTCCATCTGTCTGGGCATCAGTGCCCGGTGTATTAGTCTAGTCCTGGGTCTCAGTACCCGGAGTCGCCTCAGAAGAAACAGTAGTACCAGACCCACTAGGAGCTGCCAAGGGTGTTTCTGCCGAAAATTCCTTCACAACTGCATAGAATCCCCGGTCCCATGAAGGGACATTAGGATCTTTGATAGTGGTCTTCCTGTCAGAAGTGGGCTTCTCGCCCTTGCCTTTATTTCCAGGTGGAGGTTCTTGTCTTTACTTCTTGGGAGGATTTGACCCCCTCTTCATTTATTTTGATATCCCATGCTTTTTTTCGAGGTGGTATGACAATATTGGTCTTTACCATATATTTTGGATACTCAAACTTCTCCTTGCTAGACTCAACAACATGCAAGCACAACCCCCACAAGATTTAACCGATTTTAAGGCACAAAAATACGAGATTTTAACAATATAAACATTGCGGGCAAGATTTTCACAGGCATAAGCAAAAACAATTAAGATCAGAGAGGCCCAACACATATCACTAAGATAAATTCATTGCAAATGAGCACAAAATTGCTAAAAATAAATTCGGGGTTAGAAAAACCAACCTTAGATGCCGATTAAAA
The DNA here is from genome assembly GCF_000226075.1 of Solanum tuberosum. Taxonomy (NCBI): domain Eukaryota; kingdom Viridiplantae; phylum Streptophyta; class Magnoliopsida; order Solanales; family Solanaceae; genus Solanum; species Solanum tuberosum. Next base: position 58,700 of record NW_006239192.1, on the reverse strand, counting down.
TACTTTTGAAATGCTAGGTGGAAATGTGATCCACTTCGACACAAATCAACGACTCAAATATAGTAAAAACGAAAGAAATATTGAAAATACTGAACGGGTGCGAGTTGTGAAGGTCTAAAGTGAGGGAAAGTGTAGAGTTTGAAAGTTTTAACCTTTGGCCTTTTAAGAAACCATCTAGTTTTCGCCCATTCGGTGACAATAGTCGTGGTTGCCGATCTATTCGGCGACTCGCCGAGTGAATACTTACCTCGCCGAGTTTTACAGGCTCCACTTTGAAGTTGTCTTTTGTCCAACGGTGGTCTAAGTCGAGGTCGCCGACTGGACCTTTGGCTCGCCAGTTTGCACTTTTCCCTCACTTTCCATACTTCGACCTACACAAACAACATACCATTATTTCTTAAAGCAAAAATAAAGTGGTAAAACCTTAGGTTGCCTCCCAAGAATCGCCTTATTTAAAGTCGTTGCACGACGCAACTCCTTACTCAAGTTCCATTAGTTAGGTTTGCCTCATTTTCATGAGGCCACCCCTTTTTTGGCTCTGGGTAGTGAGAAGATAACACTTGGTCCATTTGGTACCCATAGTTACCATTCAGATTCATCTTTCATGTTTCAATACACAAACAAGCAAAACAAAACAAAAAATTAAGTGTAACTATAATTAACAAGAACGAAATTCAACTTAACTAAAAATTCTCAAGTAACACCACACCCCAGCAGCGGTGCCATTTTGATGTTTTCGTAATCAACTGACACTAGTTCAGTTCAAGTGCCATACGATGGATGACAATATAGTAACCCAATCGAGGGTTGGGGTTGTATCCCAAGGGAGCGGTTTTGAGAATTAGTAGCAAATTAGAAATTATTTCTAACTAGTCATAGCTAAAGACATTAACGATTAAAAATATAATAATTTAAAGGGGGTGACACAAAAGTGTCAAATATCGATTTGGGGGGTTTCTTCACAAGTATAAGAAATACTGTAAAACTAACAAAGAAATCTATGAATGAGAGGGGAATTCTTGGGATGTGATCGGAACATGGGATAAACAAGATTGTTGTTTACATGCTTTTCATAGAAAACTTATAGAGTAATGTTGACTAGGCTAAGCTTTAAATGGAAATAAGCTCTCTCTCGAGCAACTTACCCCGTTTCAAATGGGTTTCTCTCGAACACCCATTTGCCGCATGAAGACCAACCTACGCCTTACCCCATTCTCTCTCTCAAGCTGAGTGTTAGGATATTGGACTAGGGTTCACTCTCTTGAGCTGAACCTCATGTCGACCCACTCCTTCGGCCATCAATTTAGTAGTCTTGGTTTCGCGACTTCTCTCTCGAGCAACCCGAAAACACATGAGTGAACTTGTATTTGCAACTAAAAATCCGTTAGATTCATCCACAACTACTAAACAAAATCAAAATTAAACTACATTTAAACTATCAGCAAGCAAGACCCAACAACTAATCTAACCCATATTCACAAAATCACATCCCAAGAATTGGGATTTTTAGCGACACATCAAGAGATAGAAATTTATACATAAATAATGGTGTATTCAAATGTGTACGAAGATTTAACTCTCAATTTAGGTCAAGAATGAAGAACCCAAGAGACCCAAGTTCAAATTCTTGGAGATGAAACCCTCTTCTCCTTCAAGTCTTCAAAACCCTCTCAAACTTAGAGCAAAAATATCAAAAAGTACTATTCTATATGAAAATTATAAATAGTTGTTCGACACTAAAACTACAAGTCTAACTAGTATTTATATTTATCACATATTTGTGCTGCAGCGAATCGTTCGACATCATTAGTCGGAATCGTCGATCAACTCGGTGATTCGCCCTTTGGTGTAGTTCATCGCCGTCTTGTACCAGGCTTCAGCATCGTTGTGCTCTGGGTTGGGTAGCATGGTACTGCTTCGCAGAGCTTTTCGGCGATGCGCGAATTGCTCCCTTTTTCCACTTACTTGATCGTTTTCTTCAGGGCTCAACACAGTGGAACAAAAGGTAAAGTAACACCCTTCGGCGATTCGCCAAGTTGGCTTGGCGATCCTCAGGCCTTCATTTCATCGTACTTTTCAACCCTTTCATTCCTTTTTGCGATGTAGTGTCCATGCTCTCCTTAAAACTTCAAATAACTGAAACTTAAGGGTTTTCATCATATATCGAGATAAAATAAGCATTTGAGGACACAATTTCTATTAAAATATAGCCCCTAATGAGTCCAATTTGTGGACTCATAAACACTCCCAACTTAAACTTTTGCTTGTCCTCAAGCAAACTCAAGTTCAGCAGTTCAAAAAGGGTGTCTCGAACAGTGCTACACAAGACTCAATCATGAATGCACACAACAAGACTCAATTTACTTTTGCAAAGATTAAATGTGCACTCAAAGATTCAAGTTGTGACTCACCAATATCAACGAATCAAATGCGCACAACACTTGCTTCAAATGCAAGTTCAAGGTCAAGTATAGTGTTCAAATGCCCTCTTACATAGAATGATTCCATATTCACACAATGGTTTCACAGTTTAAAGCTTTGGAATCGGATGCAACGCTCACACTCACAAAGAAGAACATAATGCATAATTTCACCCATATGTTTTCCCGTATTTTCCAATCAACACTTGTTTCAGGTCACTCAAGATCAAAAAGTACTTTTCAAGGCTTGTAATGGGGCTGAGTGCAAATGTATGGTCATTTAGGCTTAATGACTTTCATCCTCATGAGATGTGGTGCTCACGACACTTCCTTTCCTTTCTCCTTCATTATTTTCATTAGTGCTTATAAGTCATCCTATTGTTCACTTTCCCATAGTGTGTTGGAAACCCCCTTTTTTTGCACTTTATTCAGCAACTTTCTTTTTCATTCTTTTCTTTTTTTTGTTCTCTTTCTCTTTTTTTTTATATGGAGGGGTTCCATTTTTTCTCAACACCATGGGTTAAATGAAACTTTTCTTACACTTTTTGACTCTCACTTTTCTTTTCACCACACCCCCAACTTAGGCTTTTGGCCTAAGTTGTCTATTCATTAAACCACAAATCAAGAGGATTAAATGTAATGAATTAAGAAAAGTTTAGTTTTCATCAAGTTTCTTCCAAAGAAGGTTAAGGTTCAAGGGGTGTTCAAGAGAGATTCACACACTCACAAGGTAGGCCACAAAAGAGGTATATGTCAAATTGGCCCAGACTCTTCAAAATTGCCTAAGATCATGTCAAGAGAAAGCTTTACTTAGTAGCCTGTACCAACAGGGCAAATTCTAGAATCTATCATGCATGTTTCAAAGTAAGCTCAGCACACTAGGCATCGATACTAAAGTCAAACAATACGCCACACTTTTGCTAGTGTGTAACAGTCGTCACAAGAGAATTGATTTGATAAATGGCTAATCACAACGAGATGCAAAGAGTTCACATATCGTCTATGCAACTTCATTGGTCTCATCGTAGCCGCACATTCATGTTCGTTCGATTGCAAGGACTATTTAAGTCATCGGTATTGATCAAAACCGAAATTTAAATTTGCCTAAGAACAACCACTTTCAATCACAAGAGGTGGCAAAATTTTTTGAAATTTTTTCGAAAAGGTCAAAATCATTTTTCAATGAAAATAAAAGTGAGCCGTAAGCTCAAACATCCACAAGATGTGGTGTATAAAACACAATTTTAGCTCACAACCCAATTTATAAACAAAACTAGAGAGTCACAAAATCACAAAAGGTGTGCCTCACCCCACCACAAATAATACATTTGTCCTCAAATGCAAACAAAAATATCCAAAAGTGAAATAAAGTAAGACAGAGAGGGAGGTAAAGAGGGGGTTCTGTCTACACAGTCGCTCCATCTGTCTGGGTATCAGTGCCCGGTGCATTACTCTAGTCCTGGGTCTCAGTACCCAGAGTTGCCTCAGAAGAAACAGTAGTACCAGACCCCACTAGGAGCTGCCAAGGGTGTTTCCGCCAAAAAGTCCTGCACAATTGCATAGAATCCCCGGTCCCACGAAGGGACATTAGGATCTCTGATAGTGGTCTTCCTATCAGAAGTGGGCTATTCTCCCTTGCCTTTATTTCCAGGTGGAGGTTCTTGTCTTCACTTCTTGGGAGTATTTGACCCCCTTCATTTATTGTGATATCCCGTGCTCTTTTTCCGGGGTGGTATGACAATATTGGTCTTTACCATATCTTCGGGATACTCAGACTTCTCCTTGCTAGACTCAACAACATGCATGCACAACCCCACAAGATTTAACCGATTTTAAGGCACAAAAATACGAGATTTTAACAATATAAACATTGCGGGCAAGATTTGCACAGGCATAAGCAAAACAATTAAGATCAGAGAGGCCCAACACATATCACTAAGATAAATTGCAAATGAGCACAAAATTGCTAAAATAAATTCGGGGTTAGGAAAACCAACCTTAGATGCCGATTAAAATACTTTTGAAATGCTAGGCGGCAATGTAATCCACTCCGAACACAAATCAACGACTCAAATACGGTAAAAATGCAAGAAATATTGAAAATACTGAACGGGTGCGAATTTGTGAATGTCTAAAGTGAGGGAAAGTGTAGAGTTTTATAGTTTTAACCTTTGTCTTTTAAGAAACCGTCCAGTTCTCTCCGATTCGGTGACACAAGCGTGGTCACCGATCTATTCGGTGACTCGCCGAGTGGATACTTACCTCGCTGAGTTTTACAGACTCCACTTTGAAGTTGTCTTTAGTCCAACGGCGGTCTACTTCGGGGTCCCCGACTGGACCTTTGGTTCGCCAGTTTGCACTTTTCACTCACTTTCCATACTTCGACCTACACAAACAACATACCATTATTTCTTAAGGCAAAAATAAAGTGGTAAAACCTTGGGTGGCCACCCAAGAGGCGCCTTATTTAATGTCATGGTACGACGCAACTCCTCACTCAAGTTCCATTAGTGAGGTTTGCCTCATATTCATGAGGTCACCCCTCTTTTGGCTCTAGGTAGAGAGAAGATAGCACTTGGTCCATTTGGTACCCATAGTTACCATTCGTACTCATGTTTCCTGTTTCAATACACAAACAAGCAAAACAAAACTAAAAATTAAGCAAGTGTAACTATAATTAACAAGAAGGAAATTCAACTTAACTAAAAACTCTCAAGTAACATCCCTCCCCGGCAGCGGCGCCATTTTGATGTTTGTGTAGTCAACTGACACTAGTTCGGTTCAAGTGCCATACGATCGATGATAATATTGTAACCCAACCGAGGGTTGGGGTCGTATCCCAAGGGAGCGGTTTTGAGAATTAGTAGAAAAATAGAATTTGGTTCTAACTAGTCATAGCTAAAGACATTAATGATTAAAAACATAATAAATTAAAGGGGGTGACACAAAAGTGTCAAATATCAATTTGGGGATTTTGTCACAAGTATAACAAAACCAATAAAAATAACAAAGATATCTATGAATGAGAGGGGAATTCTTGGGATGTGATTGGAATATGGGATAAACAAGATTGTTGGGTACATGCTTTTGATAGAAACTTATAGAGTAATTTTGACTAGGCTAAGCTTTATATGGAAATAAGATCTATCTCGAGCAACTTACCTCGTTTCAAATGAGTTCCTCTCAGACACCCACTTGCCGCATGAAGACCAACCTACGCCTTACCCCACTCACTCTCTTGAGCTGAGTGTTAGGATATGGGACTAGGGTTCACTCTCTCGAGCTGAACCTCATGTCGACCCACTCCTTTGGCCATCAATTTAGTAGTTTTGGTTTCGCGACTTCTCTCTCGAGCAACCCGAAAACACATGAGTGAGCTTGTTTTTGCAACTAAAAATCTATTATATTCATCCACAACTACTAAACAAAATCAAAATTAAACTACATTTAAACTATCAGTAAGCAAGACCCAACAATTAATCTAACCCATATTTACAAAATGACATCCCAAGAATTGGGGTTTTTAGCCACACATCAAGAGATATAAATTTATACCTAAATGATTTTGCATTCAAATGGGTATGAAGATTTAAGTCTCAATTTAAGTAAAAAATGAAGAACCCAAGATACCCAAGTCCAAATCCTTGGAGATGAAACCCTCTTCTTTTCAAGTCTTCAAAATCCTTTCAAACTTAGAGAAAAAATATCAAAAAGTACTATTCTATATGAAAATTATAATAGTTGTTCTACACTAAAACTAAAACTCTAACTAGTATTATAGTTATCACAGATTTCTGCTGCAGCGGATCATTCGGCGTCATTAGTTAGAATCACCGATCAACTCGGCGATTTGCCCTTTGGTGTAGTTCATCCCCATCTTGTACCAATCTTCAGCATCATCGTGCTCTGGGTCATTGGGTGGCATGGTACTGCTTCGCGGAGATTCTCGGTGATGCGCCGACTGCTCCCTTTTCCCCCTAACTTGATCCTTTTCTTCAGGGCTCAGCACACTGGAACAAAAGGAGAAGTAGGACCCTTCGGCGACTAGCCAAGTGGACTCGATGATCCTCAGGCCTTCATTTCTTCATTCTTTTCAGGCTTTTCGTTCCTTTTTGCGACGTAGTGTCCATGCTCTCCTTAAAACTCCAAATATCTAAAACTTATGGGTTTTCATCAGATATTGAGATAAAATAAGCATTTGAGGACACAATTTCTGTTAAAATATATCCCTGAATGAGTCCAATTTGTGGACTCATCAATTACCCTTATTGAGAGGCTCTGTCAAGACTTGATGCTCCTTTTAGGCATCATAATGCTTCACTACCTAAGAATGTAATGGCCTATGATAATGCTGCTTGAACATTAGGGAAGATCTGTAATTTTCAGTGTGACATCATTGACTCGGCCCAGACACTTTTCTACTTTGATGTTCTTTTAATCACATGCAGTGTAGTTTCTAGAGTGTTATTCAGTTATTTATACAATTGTCTTTAATTTTGCTATACATACAACCTGTGATTGTTGTAGGAGAACCTTGTAATAACCTTGTTATGATTTCTTCAGTTGTCAAATCCAAAACAATTTGACAGGTTACTCTTACTTGGCTGATGACCAACTTTATTTAATAGCCAAAAGGCAGACTTCTATTAGGATGATTATGGACTTGGTGTGTGAGTAGATCATGGGATAGCTAGATTGCTGCTTCTGGACTTGGTGTGTGTGTAGAACATGGTGGCTCTGCTTGCAAGTCTCTAGTGGGAGTACTGTATGGTTTTCAAAATTTCAGTAACTTCACCTACAAGAAAATCTATATAAATACTAGATTTTTATACAAGAAATTCTAGTATTTCTATAAGATGTTTATCCTACTTTATATGCAAGAAATTCTAGTAACTTTATCTTCTACTTTAGAATATCTAGATATTTCTATAAGATGTTTATCCTTAATACTTCACTAGATTAATTTAGAAACTATTCTATGATAGTTCAAAAAATCATGTTTAACTTTTTCACATTCCCCCTTAAAGTGTTTTTTTTCGAAAAACACCCCATCTTGTCGCAGAAGAACTCAGTCAAAGCTTTTGAACATTCGTTGGCAAAGCACTAGCACAAATGAATTCCTTATCTAAGAGTTATTGAAGCTTAGTCTTGAGTTCTCTCAACCCTGTCAGAGCCATCTGATAAGAAGGAATAGAGATTGGACGAGTACCTGACTCCAAATCTATACAAAAATTGATATCTCTATATAGAGCCGTACCAGGCTAATCCGTAGGAAATAACTCCTGAAATTCTGAAACTGCTGGGATTGACTCAAAAGAAGGGGAGTCCACACAAACATCCCGAAGGTGAGCTAGGCCAAACAGCCAGTCCCTATCAACCTTGTAGCATGAATATATGATATGATCTTTACTGGCTTAGCAATGTACACACATTCCCACTCTAATCTATCCTTTCCTTAGATTTCTAGAGTTACTTTCTTAGAGTTACAATTAAATACAACATGATAAGGAGACAACCAAGTCATACCCAAGATCACATAAAAGTCTAGCATATCCAAAATCACCAGATCAACCCAAGTTTGACAATCCACAAATTTCATAAAGCAAGCGCGGTACACACAGGTTACTACCACAAACTCCCCAACTGGGGTAGAAATATAAATGGGGGGAGGGGGCATCAAGGATATCACAAATTAAGTCAAGTCCCATGAAAAATTTAATAAATACTTATGAATAAGACATAAGCCATCTGGTCACATAATACAAGAATAATGCCTGTTGTTACGGCGTAAGATGGCTAGTCCTCTGCCCTGCCAGGAAGGCGTAACACTGAGCTCTACAATTTCCTCTACCCCTACGACCTTCCCTGATTATTACCTCTCCTATCACTAAGGGCGTCCTATGCCATTACAACATCCACCTACTTATACCACACATTTTACATGTTGTTGTGTTTGGCCGCCCACCTGCTTGTGAGAGTATTCCCTCTTAAAGTGACCCAGCTCACCACAATTGAAGCAACGTCGGTCAAGTTAGGGCCTGTTAGCTGACGAATATGAAGCTCCTTGACCACCTTTAGCCTGAGACTGTTGTGTGACCTTGGAATAACCACCCATAGAAGTTGGTAAAGCCGACTGAATCGGACGAGCTAAATACACCTGCTAACTAGAAACCTAGGAATAAGAACCACTGAAGTTGCCCACATTCTTTGACCTTTTAGCCAATGCCTTGTCCTGCCCAATTCCTTCCAATTTATTCATATTGTCGGTCACCTTATTGAAGTTCTTTGTTGTAGAAGTCATGTGCATAGATAAGACCTACAAGTCAGTGTTTAGTCCCTTAACATGAAGACAAATCCTTTTCTCCTCAGCTCCCCCAAGATGAGTAGCGTAGCGAGATAAGACATGGAACTTAGCCTCATATGATGCTACATATATGCTACCCTGCTTAAGACCCTGAAATTCATCCTTTCTCACTTTGATGACCCCAAGATAAGGGTGGAATTCTTTGTCCCTATATATTTGTGATATAACTTTTTTATCAGTATAGTGTTCAATGAGACTGCTCTTTGGTGAGTTCAAAATTTCAAAAATGAAGGTTAATTTGGAGAATCCAAAATAGATGTTCCATAACTTATTGAAAAAAGTAAGGCTTTTAATAAGGTAATTCTTTGATAATATATAGGTTAGCACTTGATACAACATAGTTTTTCTGGTATTTGATACAACATACTTGAATTTTCCTTGAATGAAAGATAAACACATAATGTTTTTTTTAAAAATATTTTAAACCTTATTTGAAATCTATAAAATTTGAAAAATTCCTTATGCTCAATCCAAAGAAAGAGATATTTATTTAAACATTAGTCTACATTAGTACGAGACAGACAATTCAATATGTCCTAATAATAAAGAACATTGTTGCATATGATTGGCAAAGGGAACTAAAATCATAATCCATCCTTCCTTAATTTTGTAAGCTTACTTAAGTTTGATTTCCTCTTTTTTTTGGGTTGTGTGTCTTATGAGTATTTTGAGGGGTAAGAGCTTGCGAAAATTGATTATGGACATTTATACCATGTTGGTTGCATCAAAGACTGGAAGAAGCTCGAGAACGCTTGTGCCATATGCAAGTGGATAGTGTCAACTATGCTACTTGATAATTCGTGCATTCAATGTTCACTTGGCTTTAACTAATTATTTTTGTTTAGGCTAGGGGAGTTGACTGGTGGTGTTATTCTACATTGGTTGTTCAATAGAGCTTAAGAGAGCTGAGCAAACCGTTCTCACATTAAGATTACTTGAAGCCAATTAAACATGGATTGCATGAATTCTCAAGGTAGCATATCCGACACTCTCCTCTTGCGCATGGGGAAAGTGTTCTCAAGCTTGTTCCACTCTTTGATGCAATCAATATGATATAAATGACCATGATCAATTTTTCCATGTTCTTCCCAATCGAAATACTAACCTAAGGCAAACTGAACAAAAGAGAAGAAGCTAAGTAGGTTGAAATAAAACTTAAGTAAGCTTAAAAACTTTAGGGGAGAAGGGATTCGAAATTTTTGGTGCCCCTTACCAAACATATGCAGCAGTGCTCCTTATTGTCAGGACATGTTGAATTGTATGCATCATAATTATTTAAACTAATGCTTAAATAAAGATCTCTTTCTTTGAATAGAGAAGAAGTAATTATTTTAATTTAAAGATTTCAAATAAGGCCTAAAATATTATAAAAAACATTATGTGGATGTCACCCGTTCAAGGAAGATTCAAGTATGTTGTATCAAATACTAGAAAAAATTATGTTGTATCAACACTAATTTATATGCTATCAGAGCATTACCTCATCAAAATCCTTACTTTGATCAATAAGATATATATGTTATGTCGCCTTCAGCTTCTCTCAATTCACCTTCATTTTTCTGAAGTGCTGAACTCACCTAGCAGCAAGCTCATTGAATTCCTGTTATGTCTATTTTATACGCCTCCAGTTTGTTTGTTTATTTTTTGGTAATATTGCAAATTACTAATATATTACTGTATGTTGGCTATAGCATGCTAGAGCTGTTAAGGTCTGCCAAACTGGCTGTAGAGAAAGGGACTGCTTATGGCCAAAATGTGACCTACGTCAAACAGTTATTCTTCTGTATAGTACCATCTTTGGTGGAAGATTTGCATCAAGGTTGACTTGATCTGGTGTGATTAATAAAAGATTTAGATATATCAAAAGAATGATGCAAGACATCCAAAATTCCTTTCTATTTGATAGTCTACTTGTATAAGCTTAGTTATAGTTTATATGAGTTGGAAACAGAGTTACAGAGGGGTAGCAGGTACCCGTGGAATTAGTCGAGGTGCACTCAACAAGCTGAACCGTATAACACTAATAAAAAGAATGAGTTGGACCAAAAACTTGGGAGAGTCAGAACACATCTTTGGGGACAGGTAATTACTAGAGATAAAAATGATTGTTGAACTTGCACTTTAATCCTAATTAGTCTTAAAACATATAGTACAATTTTACTGTTACTCCTTCTCATGACCTTTAATATTATAATCGTAATTCAGTTTCTGTTTGAACATCTTAATTTATTCGTAATTCAAGTAAAAAACTTTAGAAATATTTTCTATATTATGCAAGCAACTAAGGAACTTCGAGATATGCATGTTGATAGCTTGATTGTGGGAACGACTTCCTGCGAAAAATAAGAAGAGGAGAAATCATTCATGAATGTTGACCTTGATTATTATTATCAGAAGCCGCTTACTATTGATGCAGTTCGCGATTTTGTTGAGAAAATTAATGGAAATGGTTAAACCTATCAAAAGTATTTGGTATGAATATGATTCATGTATTAATTAATCTATAGAGAGATTAAGGAAGTAAGTCTATCACTAAAGCAGATATAACATACTTAGAATTACTAATAAATTTGTTTTGGTTGGTAAAATAAAAGGCTTTTTGTTTTTTGAATAAGGCCTAGATGTCAAGGAAAAATGGAGCGTGCTGGTCAAAACAGAGATACAAATCAACCTCCATTTTTATAAACAAACAATTATTCTTTGAACGCAGAAAAGACAAGTATAAATGCAAGAAGAAATTCCAACATCGTCTGAATAATCGCCCTGAAATAACACTTTTTCCTTCCAATAAGACGAAGGTCTAAGCTATTCTATACCCTTAACTATTATTTTGAGTCCAACAACCGCCAAGAAATGACACTCTTTCCTTCCAATAAGATGAAGAAAGATACTTTACACTCTCAATTATTATATTGATCCCGGCAATCACCGTGGAAGAGACACTGTGTTCTTCCGATAAAATGATGGTCTAAGCCACCTTATATTCTCAACTATAACATCGTTTTTAAGAAATATATTGTGCCCGAGAATGTCATTGTGCTCGAGAATTTGCATATTCCCAAGAATTTGCATATTTCTGAGAATTGCATTATGCCTAAGAGATTGTATTAAGCTTGATATTTGCATTGAGTTTGAAAATTGCATTGTGTTCAAACAATTGCACTGTGCCCAAAAATTTGCAGTGTGCCCCATATAATTGCATTAAGCCTGAGAATTGCATTGTGACCGAGAAATCGTATTGTATTTGGAAATTTGCATTGTGTCCAAGAATTACATTGAGCCTGAGAATTGCATTCAGTCCGAGAATCTGCATTGTGCCCAAGAATTTACATTGTTCCCCATAATTGCATTGTGCCTTAGAATTGCATTATATGTGAAAAATTTCATTGTACCTGAGAATTTGCATTATGCTTGAGAATTGCATTGTGTTCGAGAATTGCAATGTCCCTGAGAATTGCATCGTGCCAAAGAATTACATTGTGTTATAAAATTACATTATGCTTGAAAACTACATGAAGCTCGAGAATTATATTGTGCCTGAGAACTATATATATGCCCAAGAATAATGTTGAGTCCGTGAATCACATTAACGTTGAGTCAAGGTTTAATCAAGTTATGGAAATCATATGGATCCCCAAAAAATACATCTAGAGAAATATATATCCAATCAAACTGTAAATATCGCAATATGGCCGAATTGCATCGAAAAAGAATAGATACACACTCTTTTATCATTATTTTAATGTTCCAAAGGTGCCATAGTCTAATTTCTTTAATTCATGGTTTGCGGGTATCATTTCATGACTTTATGATTAAATTTATAATTATCATGTTTCAAAGGCGTCATAGTATAAAGACACCATTTCCATGGCCCGCAGACATGATCTCATGACCTAAGGATTTAATTTCTACATATCATGTTTAGAAGGTGTCATAGACTAAAGGCATCAATTTCATGGCCTACAACAATTATTCCATGACCTAAGGATTCAATTTTCATGTATCATGGCCCTAAGACGTCATCCTTATTGTCTTAAGACAATTTTTCATGATCTCAATGGAAAATTGCATCATGTAAATAAACTATTTTACCATTTAATCGCTATATACGTAACACCTCTCTTTTGGAAAGAACTAGAATTAGAAAGAAGCCTTATTTTTAGAAATAATCAAATTTGAAACGTTTGACCAAGTTAAGTTCAGTTTGAGTTTTGGGTCAACTTTAAATGACCATAACCTCTATTTCTGGATGATTTAGGTGTGCTACGAGATACCTTAGGAAAGATCTTTGAATTATCTTTCCAACGCCGTTGAGTTTCCTCAATTTTGAGTTCGTATGAGCGAGATATGCCCATTTTAATTTGGGTTGTTTAGATAAGGATAGTCAAAACCGGATTTTAGAAGGGTATTATGGTCTTTTCACCACCCAATTATTTAAATTCGTTTTTGGTAATTAAGTTGGGGTCTCAACCAATGGGATTTAATTTACGCTATTGAAATTGAGTTAGGGTTTCGAGAGAAGAGAAAAGAAGAGGAGAAAAGAGAAGAAGAAGCAAGGAGTCACCAAGTTCTTGAAAAATTGCTTGTGGATTTCATCAAGGGGTGATCCCTACGAGGTATGTGAGATCACATAGCATTGTGTTAGTTCACCCACGCTAATCATGACTTAATTGAGGGTAATTGTGTTCTTGAAAGAAAAGATTATGAGTTCTATATGAAATTTGTTTAAGTTCTTATGGTTTCTTGTTGTTGAAGTTGTAGAGAAGTTTCTTGAGTTTGATTCATGATATTAGGTGTTGTTTTAAGTATATTCGTTACATATTGTTGTTATGTAGTCGAATCTAAGTGTTTGGGAAAAGAACCAATTGAATGTAGAAGGTTTAGAGTTGAAAAACGAGCAAGAAAAATAGTCAAAAATCTGGGAATAGGGGTGGGGTGCCGCACCAACAAGAGCTCCCCAAGACAGAGTCTGAAGTTAGGGCCCTGGGGAGCCGCGCCAGCTAGTGCGCCCCAACCCAGACTCTGAAGTTTTGCCTCTAGCGCCCGGCGCCACTCAGAGCGCCAGGGCTACAGGTCCTCTACCTTTTCCCACTTCTTTCCGTTTGAGTTCCCTAGTAATGTACCTAAGTCTTTTAGTTGATTTATATACTCTAAGGGTACGTCTAAATATCGTGAAATCATCTATAAACATGAAATCATGAGCCTTGGATCTACAATTCAATTCAAGGAAATTTAATAGTCAAGTCAAGAGAAGTTCATAGTCTTCCAAAAGTCTTTTACAAGTATTTTAACTTTGTTTTAAGGCTTGAGTTTTGAGTTGAGTAAATAGTAAGAGTAAAGTTCATTTCTTCAAAATATTATACGGGAACTAAGTATTCCCAAGAGTTAAAATGTTTTCACATTTAAACAAGAAAGGAAACACCGATTTCCAAGAGAGCTTTTAAGCTAGTTTTGAGTAGTTACCTCTAATCACAGAAAGAGTTTGTTTTTAAAATATATGAGCTTAGTACATTATGGGAGCAATATTGAGCTCCAATATGGGGACGAGTTCATAATAACTCAAGTCTCCATAAACCATGTAGCCATCGTGGGTAGAAAGGGTCATACTTTTTAAATGACACCTTAATGCTTTTTAGCATAGACTAGTGGATCCACTTAGTTGAGGCGTTCTACATCTCGACAAGTTATATGAGAGTTCTGGCAGCGTGGGAGAGACCCTGTATCTTCACATTAGCTCATAGTGATGGTTGTCGGTTAGAGAAAATACCACATAATTATATTAATTTACTATAAGAGTAAATTGAGTTTTTATTATTGTTCAAATGCTTTATATAAACTGCACCTTTACTGCTATTTTATTCTGCATTTTAGTTGAGTATCCATGAGTTGATTAAAACTAAGAGAAGTGTTCTGTTCAAATTCATTTCAAGCTTATGTCGTGTTTAGTTTCCCCTTGCAGTTGGCCTGTATCTTATTATGATGCAGATACAGGTAACTAGGATTATCATCCAGCACCTCGTTGATCTAGTTGAGTTGTCACGCCCCGAGACTACCCCTGGACGCGGACACGAGACCTAGGATCACAAGTAACCCCAAGCTAACCCTGCTAGCATAATCATGAGCATACTAAAGGTAAACTGAACAATAAAAACTGTGCGGAATCTATAATAATAAATAAAACGAAAAAATGGGGAATACCCATATATTATAACTGAGATGAATGAAAACTGATGAGTTTAATACAAGGAAAAATATTAACTCATAACCAAGCTCAATTCTACTATGTCTGAAAATAGCCTCTAAACAGACTAGAAATGTTGGGACATGCCCCAACTAAGTCTAGCAAAACTGAAACTAAAGGACTAAAAATACTGAAAAGAAACTCATGACTATTGTCCTCAGAGAATGAGGACTCACCACTGATTCTGTTGAACGGAAGATCGGGAATCGATCTAAGCATGATTGGGATGCTGAGAACCTGAAACTACATCACGAGAAGATGTAGCGCACATATGCGTCAGTACTTGAAAGGTACTGAGCATGCAGGATAAAGTAAAGCTGAAATAACATATAACTGAACAAAGTAATACAGTAATGAAATAATTTGAACATGATTTAGATGGTGAAATACTGAATATGTCTAATCTAAATGTAATGACCAAGTTATAACATGCTGAAACTGAATACTGAAACATGGTCAATGCAATGGAGTCTGACTAAACTGTGGGAGCTACTAATAACTGATAATAAAACCCCATGAGCTAAATGTGTAGTCCGATGTATACGCCCCATCGAGAGGACCCAATATACCTTGCCAGAGGCATAGAGGCATGCTAGCGTGATCACTAAAATGATGCCCACGGAGGGGACTTACAACTTTCGTGGCTAGTAGTTCTGGGACATTTGGGTATGCTGAACCCTAGTCCGACTCGGTACTATGCTACTCCCAATGGATTAAGTAATTAACACATTATGACTGAATTTCTGTAAGTTACTGGATAGCTCAAACTGAACATGCAAACTGAGAATGCAACCATTAAACTGATATTGATGCATTAATAAGTGAGGCATGTATAACTGAATAACTGAAATATCTAACCTATCATGTGTAATTCAAGAACTAAAGAAATACATAGTTAGAGTTCTGGAATTCATGCAATAAACTGAATATTAACGTAGTAGTCTGATTTGCATCATTCTAACAACTAAGAACCCAACAATTCTCACATTCAAGAAACCCTAGGTCTAGTCATAATACGGGAATCAAGAAACTGACTAAAAACTAGGGACCAAATAGGTGAAAGGAACCCACTAGTGAAATCCCACATACCTGGTGATGAATTTCACGGAGAAATCCTTTGATTTCTGGGCTGGAACTGAAGAAAACTTGTTGCGTTCTTGGAGCTAGGGCTGGTCGAATTTTTCTCCTCTCTTGCTTCTAATTTTCTAGGTTTTGATTAATGATTTGACTTAGGTAAGTTCTAGTTATGTTTCTAGGCTTAAACTGACTAAAGCCTCATAATTTGGGGTCTAAACGACGTAGCTTAGGGGTCCCACGAAATAGGAAAAGACCAAACGATGCCTTACTTAACTGATGTTGGAGTGACCAACGGACGGGACGTACGGGCCGTAGGTCAACCTACAGTCCGTATATTGGGGTCCTAGGTCGAGTCTGCTCGACAGGGCTTCACTAAAATAAGCATAACCTTTTACTCGGAGGTTGGATTTTTGTAAACTTGGCGGCGTTGGAAAGATGATTCAATTATCTATCATATTATAGGTGATAGGACACATAATGCTTTTTGTGCTGGGAGTTATGGCCATTTGAAGTTGACCCAATCAGCAATTCCCCCCCGACTGGCTGCCGGCCTTCACCAACGATCAGACCTACAGAACATGGATCGAATGACGGTCCGTGCTGGTCGACCATTATTTGCGTCAGAGGCTGGATAAAAGGGGGCCTCGGTCCATGGACACAAACCACGAACTGTGGTCTGGCCTACGGACCGTGGGTCTATTCGTGGGTCGAGACTTAGCTGATTTTCTGAGCTGGGTTTGAGGAGGAGTTGCAGTGGTGAACCACGGACCCACAACTTGGGCCGTGAGTCAAACCATGATCCGTGGGTGGCGACCGTAGGTTGCAGCTGCAACTTCTGAAAATCTAAAATCTGGTCTGCTTTCAGATACGAGGTGTTACATTATCTCCCCCTTGGGACCATTCTTGCTCGAATGAAAACTAAACTAGCTGGTATGGAGGGAGAGAGCTGCAAACCCTACCACTAAACACTAGAAACTGATTTATGACTGATCTAAGTTCCAAGAACATGCAAACACGCTGAAAATGCAAGTACAAACTGAAGGAACATGATACTAAGACTTAATCTGCGTATGAATGACTGAAAAACTGAAAAGGAACTATTACCTCAAGCTAGAATGGAATCAGAAGGAAAGAGGTGAGGATACTTGGCCTTCATGGTTGCTTCTGCTTCCCAAGTAGCTCCCTCTACGGACTACTCCACAAAACCTTGACTGAAGCGACTTCTTTGTTTCTCAACCTTCGAACCTGACGATCATGGATTTTAATTGGTACCTCTTCATAAGTGATACTATCCTTCACAACCACACTTTGTAAAGGTATAATAGATGCTGGATCACCCACACACTTCTTTAATAGTGAAATGTGAAAAACTGGATACACTGTTGCTAGTTTAGTGGCAACTCTTACTCATACGCCACTCTACAAATGTTTTTCAAGATCTTGTAAGGGCCTACATATCTAGGACTGAGCTTCCTTTTCTTGCAAAATCTCATCACCCCTTTCATATGTGACAGTTTCAAAAAAACCTAATCATCAACTTGGAACTTTAGTTCCCTTCTCCTTACATCTGCATAAGACTTCTGGAAACTATGAGTTGTCTTAAGTCTATCTCTGATGAGTTGTACTTTCTCCATAGCATAATGGATTGAATCTGGCCCTATCAACGCTGCTTTACCTACTTCAAACCAGCCCACATGAGATCTACTTCTACGCCCATACAATGCCTCATAAGGGGCCATCTGAATGCTGGAATGACAACTATTGTTGTAGGCAAACTCAATAAGAGGAAGGTGATAATCCCAACTACCCTTGAAGTCGATCACACAAGCTCTCAACATGTCCTCTAAGGTCTGAATGGTACGCTTTGCTTGACCATCCGTCTGTGGATGAAATGTTGTGCTAAGGTTAACCTGAGTACCAAGACCTTTCTGAAACGACTTCCAGAAATGAGAGGTAAGTTGAGGACCTCTATCTGAGATGATAGACAAAGGAATCCCATGCAATCTCACAAACTCATTAATATAAAGCTTGGCATAGTGATCCGCCGAATCTATAGTCTTGACCGCCAAAAAGCGTGAAGTCTTAGTAAACCTATCAACTATCACCCAAATGTAGTCACGCTGTCTGCGAGTACGAGGTAAACCTGTGGTGAAGTCCATGTTTATTACTTCCCACTTCTAAGTAGGAATGTCAATCTCTTGAGTCATACCTCCTGGTTTCTGATGTTCTACCTTGACTTGCTAGCAATTCGGGTACTTAGCCACAAAATCTACTATATCTCTTTTCATACTATTCCACCAATAGACTTCCCGCAGATCGCGGTACATCTTAGTGGCACCTGGATAAATAGAATACCTGGAATTATGGGCTTTTGCAAAAATATATTGTCTCAACTCGCCCACATTAGGAACAGATAAACGACCCTGATAGCGAAGCGCACGATCTTACCCTTGGGAAAATAACTCCACTCTCTGCTGATGGACTGCACCCTTTAGTTATAGAAATATTGGATCGCTGTCTTGTTTTTCCTTAACTTCTCCTACCAAAGAGAATTCTGACCCGTTCCGTACCGTTACACCACCATATGATATGATCATAAAACGAACTCCTAGGAGAGCAAGTCTATGAAGATGTAACACCCATAAATATTAACCAAGAGTCGCATGTCGATTTACCGTTGGTTAATTACTACAATATGTTTTACTCTCATTTTGGGAACTTGAAGTTTTGTGATAATTGAAAACTTGCTTAACATAAATTATGATCGTAATTTAAGGTATTGTATTGGGGTATTTTCGTAATATTCTAATTATAATTATGTATGACTTTAAAAGAAGGTGAGGGATATATATATATAGGTGTATATGTATGCATTTTGGGTAGCACACAACTATTTGGGCACCCACCTTTCGGAGACAGCTGTGCATTGTGATAAACATAACTTTTGAGACTTTATTTTGACACCTCTTCTAGTCAAATTTGTCTCACCTGAAGTATAAGAACCTTAGAACATTATCTAACAACTTGTTCTTCAAAATCACAAGAGAAAAACTTGGCCCTTTTGGCTGGAATTCGAGACACACACTTCTTTTTGGTAAGTGGTAAAATATGTTTTGGAGCTGGGTAGTGTTTAGTATTTAAAGCATAACTTGTGTTATAGAACTTAGTTTACAGTGAATAAATATGATCTGGAAAGATAATTTGTAGACCTACAACTATTATGTTTTTGTAAACTCTAATATAGCTTTTATGGATTCTAAATATGGGACGCAACATAGGACAAGTTCTGTCCAGAGATCGGAAGTAGAAATCCTGTATGGACAACTGTTAGTGTTTTGAATATATCTTTTTGTACAGATATAATTTGCGGTGATTCTTGTTTTTTTGCAACCTTAAGAGATGTACCTACATCTTTCATGAAGGTTATAAAGTCTAGTTTTGCCGTTTTCCTTTTCAAATCTAAGTTGCGACATAAGGTACTATGCTGGCCAGAATCATTGTTTCGGGAGCATAGTCGTATTTGTACAGGCTAAGCTTACTTGTGATGATAATCCTGTTTTACTTCGATGCTATCGAGATACTAGGAATTAAAGAAGTTATTTAATTGTATTTTTAAGGTTATATATACTCGTGAACAAGTTGAGGACCTTGAAACGTTGGTTGGTCTACGGTGAACTCGCGAAGTTGTGTTGGACTATTTCTTTGCTAAAGCACTGTGGTTTGTGTATAAACTTGTACTTGCACTCTTTTAACTGCTGGTATATCTGAAGGTTGATCTTGGTATCTTGGTTACCATTTGTCACTTTGCATTGTCCTGTTGGTATCCTTTAAGACGTTAAAGACGCTTGTGTAACTCACCTACTTGTATGGATTGTTTGATCACTTGGCACTCTTGTTGGGACCTTGTCCTTCTTGTGGCTGTGACTTTTTCACTATTGGCATGCCTTTCAATTCAGATCATTTGTCATCTTGACTCTGGATTTTTAGTCCGTCTTAAAAATGGAAGTTGTCCATTTTATATACGAACTAGAAAGCCATTTTTAATATGGTTCTTGGTTCTCTTGATTGTTGGGCTTTGACCCTTCCTGATACAGGGTGTCGTCCCTTCTTCATACTTGCTTGTGCTTGGTGTGATGACATGATGTATATATTGGGCGAGCCTTGTTATTGAATCTCTTGGAAAATAATGCTGTGAGCATGTTTGACATTTGGATCTTTAAATATCGAACTTGATACACTTATTATATTGTTTACTTGATTTAAGTATTATGTTTCGATGCTGCAGCCCATGACTTGAGAAAGTTAACTTGGTGAATCGTATGGCTCCGAACCTATAGTTTTTACACCACTATGCTATATGCTTAGCGATAGTTGTTTCTATCGTAGGGAATGATCGAGTGGTTGCATGAAGCTGACCATTGGAGATGGAACTTTTGAGAGCCTTAAGGAAGATCACATTTGCATATAGGCATCTATTTTTGTATAAGCCTTGGGACTTGTACATGATCTATGTGTTGTATATTTACAAGAAATTTTGAGGACTAATTTGATCATGTCACCATGGGTTGTAATATAATTATGTCTATATGTTTGGTTCTTTTGGGGTGTGTAAACCCAAGTCTTGTAATATATTAAATTATCACTAATTTTGAATGATTGTGTGAAGCATGAACGACCTAGTTTGGGTACTCTGAAGTTGGTAATATTCTTTTTATGTCATTTTTTACTAATGTGAGGGCAATATATGCATAAAAATCTCGTGAGTTATTGGTGTATATTATTTCGGTAGGGTCGCCACAAGTGTTGGTATCAAAGCCCAGGTTTGTGGTTCTAGGACTTTTGCTATGAATTACTTGTATACTTGTTCACTTTCGAAAAAGGTTCTATTTGGATTATTTGTTCACTTACATGGTTTATAATATTTTTATCGCATGTAGAGTGCACGTGCGTCATCTACTTGACCCTAATGCAATGTGATCTTCCCTTTTGAAGGAATTAAGTTATGGCCTCTTCTCCTGACTGACCCATGGTAGCTGATCATGAAGGTTCGGGTACCTCTGTTTCCCAACCTCATGCACTATAAGAGATTGGAGAACCTTTCTTGAATCAATATGTTCCCCACACTAGTGGGTCTGAAGTGGGAAACCATCAGGGTGTAAGAGCTGGTTCACATATTCAAATGAGCCGTGGTACTCAAACCATGAATCCTTCTTTTCAACAACTGGTTGAATTCTTCCACCATATGGCTGAAGCGATGGATGATCCCAATGTGATTAACTTTGAGAAAATGAGGAAAATGGGTGGAGTAGAGTTTGAAGGCACCGTTGATCCCACGGATGCTGAACAATGGCTGGAGCGCATGGAGAGGGTATTTGAGCAGTTAGAGTATTCAGATGTTGCCAAATTTAAGTATGATATTTCACTATTACAAAAGGATGCGTACGATTGGTGGGTAAGTGTTCCAAATGACCAAGGTAAAACCTCCTAGTTCTTACTTGGGATGATTTTCTTAGGGAATTTCGTATGAAGTATGTTCCACCTGCTTATTGGTCTGCGAGAGAAATGAGTTTTTGAATTTAAGGCAACGAGGCATGTCTATTGCTGAGTACCAACAGAAGTTTCTAAGGCTCTCTCGTTATGCTGGGGTATTATTAAAGAGGAAAAAGACAAGTGCAGGAAATTTGAAGACGGTTTAAATGATTCCATTAGAAAGAATGTGGCGATCCTGCAACATGAGAACTTTTGTAAGTTAGTGTGTGCTGCTTTTACTTGGGAACGACTTGATAACGAAGAAGCTAGTAGAAATGAAAACAAATTCTGAAAGCCTAGACCAGATTTTGAGGGTCCATAAAAAAGGGGAAGGTTTGATAATTCTAAGGCTGGTAGTGATAACAGGCCACTGCAACAAAAGCAAAATGGATCATATTTTTCTACAGCTAGTACTCCAAATTATGGCCTAGGTAAGCCTCATGTTCCCACTTGTCCGCAATGTGGAAAGAATCATTATGGTACTTGCAGGAGAGCTTCTGGTGCATGTTTCAATTGAGGGAGCTTTGATCATAAAGTGAAGGATTGTCCTAATCCTAATAATGCTCCTTCCTTGAGAACCGAAGGCTCAGTTCATAAGGCTTGTATTAATCCTCCTCAAACTAATAGAGGTGCAAGACCTAAAAATACCCAAGCAGCAGGTACAAGTGGAGCTAATCAAGCCAGTGGACGAAGGGCTACTGCACATGCTTATGCTATGAGGCAGAAGGATGATCAAGATGGACAAGACATGGTTGTTGGTAAGTTTCACTTATATGGCTTATGTGTGTTTACATTAATTGATCCGGGTTCTACACATTCCTATATTTGTTCATCATTTGTTCTTCCTGAAAATGTGAAATCTGTGAGACTTAATTGTGATGTGCTGGTTGAAAGTATTTTGGGCTATCAATTAGTGTGTAATCGAGTTTACCAAGATTGTCCCTTCGTGATTCAAAACCTAGTCTTCCCTGCTGATTTGATTGAAATGCCCTGCAAGGATTTTGATGTTATTATCGGGGTGGATTGGCTTTATAAATATCATGCGGTGATAGATTGTAGGTCTAAGCATGTGACTTTTAAAGATCCGACATTTTCACACATCATTGTACAAAGTGAAAGATCATTGACATCTAGTATTATTTCTGCGGCCTTGGCAAGAAAGTTGATGCGACAAGGTTGTGGGGCATACCTTGCTCACATAGTTGATACACGGTTGGAGAGTCCTTGTATCAAGGACATACCTGTTGTATATGATTTTCCGGAAGTCTTCTCAGAAAACCTTCCTAGAATGTCCCCGGAAAGAGAGGTTGAATTTCCGATCGAGCTTATTCCCGGATCTACCCCTATTTCTATTACTCCTTATAGAATGGCTCCGGCAGAATCAAGCGAATTGAAAGCTCAATTGCAAGAACTTCTTGAGAAATGTTTTATTCGACCTAGTGTTTCTCCTTGTTGAGCCCCTGTTTTATTCGTAAAGAAGAAAGATGACACTCTTTGGAATTTGTATTGACTATAGACAATTGAACAGAATAACAATCAAGAATAGATATCCACTACCAAGGATCGATGACTTGTTTGACCAACTGAAGGGTGCTAAAGTATTCTCAAAGATTGATTTAATGTCTGGAATATCACCAACTGCGTGTTAGAGAGAAGGATGTTCCTAAAACTGCCTTTAGAACTCGGTATGGTCATTATGAATTTTTGGTGATGCCATTCGGATTGACAAATGCTCCTGCGGTATTCATAGATTTGATGAATCGAGTATTCAAGCCTTATCTTGATCAGTTTGTGGTTGTTTTTATAGATGATATTTTAATATTTTCCAGAAGTAGTGAAGACCATGATAAACACCTCCGGATTATTTTACAAACTTTATGATAAACTTTCCAAGTGTGAATTTTGGGTTGATGAAGTTACGTTTCTGGGACATGTTGTATCAGCCGAAGACGTGAAGGTGGATCCTAGTAAGATACTAACAGTTGTTGAATGGAGACCTACCAAAAGTCCAACCGAGGCAAGAAGTTTCTTAGGCTTAGTAGGATACTACAGAAGATTTGTGAAAGGTTTTTCCATTATCGCCTCTCCTTTGACTAAGCTCTTGCAGAAGGAAGTAAAGTTTATTTGGGATGACAAATGCCAAGAGAGTTTTGAAACTCTCAAATCCTTGTTGACTCCAACGCCTATACTTACTCTACCAATTGAAGGGAAAGAGTATGTAGTATACAATGATGCTTCTCACAATGGTCTAGGATGCGTTTTGATGCAAGAAGGGAAGATTATTTCTTATGCCTCTCGAAAATTAAAACCGCATGAATTGAATTATCCTACTCATGATCTTGAACTTGCTGCTGTAGTGTTTGCTTTAAAAATATGGCGGCATTATTTGTATGGAGATAAATGTCATATATTCACTGATCACAAGATCTTAAAGTACTTGGGTACTCAGAAGGAGCTAAACCTTTGACAACATAGATGGCTTGAACTCATCAAGGATTACGACTGCATGATTGATTATCATCCAGGTAATGCCAATGTGGTTGCAGATGCCTTAAGTTGAAAATGTTTCGAAAGCATTTCCTTAAATTCTTTACCTTTCTTCTTGAGTTAAGAGCCATGAATGTTTGTTTTACACTTGATTGAAATGGTTCAGTTATTGCTAATTTCCAAGTAAAGCCAATATTACTTAAACAGGTGAAGGAAGCACAAAAGTTAGATGAGAAACTTGTAAAATTGACCAGAGAAGTTCAAAATGGGGGAAAACTTGATTTTACATTAACAGAGGATGGTGTCTTAATTTATCAGAACAAGTTATGCGTCCCTAATGATGACAAATTGAGGAGAAAAATACTGAATGAAGCACATACTTCACCACATGCAATGCATGTTGGAGGTACAAAGATGTACCAGACCATCAAAGAAAATTAT
Organism: Solanum tuberosum; assembly: GCF_000226075.1. Lineage (NCBI taxonomy): Eukaryota > Viridiplantae > Streptophyta > Magnoliopsida > Solanales > Solanaceae > Solanum > Solanum tuberosum. The sequence goes on along the minus strand of NW_006239192.1, from coordinate 34,141 downwards.
TGGTGGAATGGTATGAAGAGAGACACTGCAGAGTTCATTTCTAAATATTTGGTTTGTCAACAAGTAAAGGCAGAACATCAGGCCCCAGTTGGTTTACTACAACCCTTGTCAATGCCGGAATGGAAATGGGAGAGAATAACTATGGACTTTGTTTCTGGACTTCCTCGCACCCAAAGAAATCATGATGCAATATGGGTGATTGTGGACACGCTAACCAAGAGTGGTCACTTCTTAGCAATCAGGATGGATTACTCACTTGAGCGTTTAGCCGAATTTTACATTAATGAGATTGTAAGACTACATGGGATCCCTGTGTCTATTGTATCTGACCGAAACCCAAGTTTTGCATTTAGATTTTTGGGTAGCTTACAGGAAGCTTTGGGTACTAAGCTGAAATTTAGCACTTCGTTCCATCCTCAAACAGACGGCCAGTCGGAAAGAGTGATACAAATTTTGGAGGACAAGCTTCGAGCTTGCATTATAGAGTTTGAGGGTAGTAGGGACAAACACTTTGCTTTGATAGATTTTGGTTACAATAACAGTTATGAATCGAGTATTGGAATGCCTCCCTATGAAGTCTTGTAAGGAAGGAAATGTCGGACCCCTCTTTGTTGGAGTGAAGTTGGTGACAGAAAGCTTGTTGGTCCTGAAATTGTGCGACAAACAGAGGACAAGGTAAAAATTATCAAGGATCGTCTAAAGATTTCTTCAGATAGACAAAATTTGTACGCTGATCTTAAAAGGCGTGACATTGAATATCAAGTGGGAGATAAAGTATTCCTAAAGGTGTCTCCATGGAGAAAGATTATGAGATTTGGCCAAAAAGTAAAACTTAGTCCCTGATTTATTGGACCTTATGAGATTCTTGAAAGGGTTGGACCAGTTGCATATAAATTAGCTTTGCCACCGGAGATAGAGAAGATCCACAATGTCTTTCATGTTTCTATGCTCGGAAGATATTGTTCTGCTCCATCGCATGTTCTTTTGGTTAAATCTATTAAGATTAATCCTGACTTGACTTTTAATGAAGAACCTATCCGAATTGAAGCTCGAGAAGTAAAGCAACTTAGAAACAAGAGAATCCCCTTAGTAAAGGTACTTTGGAGGAACTATTTGGGAAAGGAAGCTACCTGGGAAAGAGAGGAAGACATGAGGACCTAGTATCCGCACTTGTTCTGGGACTAGTGTAAGGTAAATTTTGAGACAAAATTTCTTTAAGGGGGAGAGATTTGTAACACCCCTAAATATTAACCAAGAGTCGCATGTCGATTTACCGTTGCTTAATTACTACAATATGTTTTACTCTCATTTTGGGAACTTGAAGTTTTGTGATAATTCAAAACTTGCTTAACATAAATTGTGATCGTAATTTAAGGTATTGTATTGGAGTATTTTCATAATATTCTAATTAGAATTATGTATGACTTTAAAAGGAGGTGAGGGATATATATATA
>NW_006239192.1:31428-32533 GCF_000226075.1 Solanum tuberosum | reverse complement strand
ATGTAAACCTCTAATATAGCTTTTATGGATTCGAAATATGGGACGCAACATAGGACAAGTTCTGTCCAGAGTTCGAAAGTAGAAATCCTGTATGGACAACTGTTAGTGTTTTGAATATATCTTTTTGTACAAATATATTTTGCGGTGATTCTTATTTTTTTTGCAACCTTAAGAGATGTACCTACATCTTTAATGAAGGTTATAAAGTGTAGTTTTGCCGTTTTCTTTTTCAAATCTAAGTTGCGACATAAGGTACAAGGCTGGCCAGAATCACTGTTTTGGGAGCATAGTCGTATTTGTACAGGCTAAGCTTACTTGTGATGATATTCCTGTTTTACTTCGACGTTATTGAGATACTAGGAATTAAAGAAGTTATTTAATTGTATTTTTAAGGTTGCATATACTCGTGAACAAGTTGAGGACCTTGAAACGGTGGTTGGTTTACGGTCTGAACTCGCGAAGTTGTGTTGGACTGTTTCTTTGCTAAAGCACTGAGATTTTTGTATAAACTTGTACTTGCACTCTTTTTAACTGTTGGTATATCTGAAGGTTGATCTTGGTACCTTGGTTACCTCTTGTGACTTTGCATTGTCGTGTTGGTATCTTTTAAGACGTTAAAGACGCTTGTGTAACTCGCCCACTTGTATGGATTGTTTGATCACTTGGAACTCTTGTTGGGACCTTGTGCTTCTTGTGGCTGTGACTTTGTCACTATTGGCATGCCTTTTGATTCGGATCATTTGCCATCTTGACTTTGGATTTTTAGTCCGTCTTAAGAATGGAAGTTGTCCATTTTATGTACGAACTAGAAATCCATTTTTAATATGGTTCTTGGTTCTCTTGATTATTGGGCTTTGACCCTTCTTGATACAGGGCGTCGTCACTTCTTGATACATGCCTATGCTGGGTGTTACGATATGATGTATATATTGGGCGAGCCTTGTTATTGAATCTCTTGGAAATTGATGCTATGAGCGTTCTTGACATTTGGATCTTTAAATATAAAACTTGATACTCTTTATATATTGTTTACTTGATTTATTAATTATGTTCAATTATGTTGCTCATGACTTGAGAAAGTTTGTTTTGTGAATCGGATGGCTCC
>NW_006239192.1:29865-31329 GCF_000226075.1 Solanum tuberosum | reverse complement strand
CACCACTAAGCTATATGCTTAGCGATAGTTGTTTCTATCGTAGGGAATGATCGAGTGGTTGCATGAAGCTGGCCATTGGAGATGGAACTTTTGAGAGCCTTAAGGAAGATCATATTTGCATATAGGCATCTATTTTTGTATAAGCCTTGGGACATGTACATGATCTATGTGTTGTATATTTACATGAAATTTTGAGGACTAATTTGATCATGTCACCATGGGTTGTAATATAAGTATGTCTATATGTTTGGTTCCTTTGGGGTGTGTAAACCCAAGTCTTGTAATATATTAAATTTACCACTAATTTTGAATGATTGTGTGAAGCATGAACGACCTAGTTTGGGTACTCGGAAGTTGGTAATATTCTTTTTATTTCATTTTTTACTAGTGTGAGGACAATATATGCATAAAAATCTCGTGAGTTATTGGTGTATATTATTTCGGAAGGGTTGCCACAGAACATCCCTTGATAGCTCATTTCTTTCTTCCTCAACATGTGCTACACTACCCATAGATAGTCTGCTAAGGGTAACTGCTGCTACATTCGCCTTACCCGGATGGTAATGCACGCTCATATCATAATCTTTGAGGAACTCAAGGCACCTTCTCTTGTGAAGATTTAACTCTTTCTGGGTGAATACATACTGGAGGCTCTTATGGTCTGTGAATACATCTACATGAGCACCATACAAGTAGTCTCACCAAATCTTGAGTGCAAACAGCACTTCCGCAAGATCGAGGTCATGAGTCGGATAATTCTTCTCATGTACCTTAAGATGTCTAGAAACATAAGCTATAACCTTACCTTGCTGCATCAACACACAACCTAGGACGACCCTGGATGCATAGCAATATATCACATAACCATCTGAACCCTCTGGTAGTGTAACATCCGACAATTTGAAATAGCTAAGAAGAGGCTTGAAATTTGAAGATTTTCAATTTTTGGAAAGGATTTGAAAATCTGGAAAATTTTGGCCAAGTATGGAAAAGGTTAGTTTTTGGCCAAGTTTGGACAGTCATAACTTCCAGCTCAGGATGAGTAAGGAGTAGTTCCAATTATGGTTATGAAGCTTGTGGAACGATCTTTCCAATGCCACCGAGTTTGCTCAATTCCGTGTTCGTATGAGCGAGTTATGCCCTTTAGAAGTTGGGCAGTTGGAAGGGAAATCTGTCCGGAAAATTAAGGGCATTTTGGTCTTTTCACAAATCAATTCTTTTGGGGTTATATTAATGAGTTAGGCTTCTTGTGGATCATTTTAGTTCCATTTTAAAAGAGTAAGAGTTAGGGTTCTTGAGTGAAGAAGAGGGGAAGAGAGAAAGAAGAGAAGAAGAAGAGGGAATCAAGGAGCTTCCGTCAAAGATCGTCGTGGAAATCGTCGGGGGTGATCCCTATTAAGGTATGTGAGCTTTTAGTGTTGGGTGATCTTTTCCCCCACACACCTAGCCCCTTTTTCTTATCAA
>NW_006239192.1:16902-28626 GCF_000226075.1 Solanum tuberosum | reverse complement strand
TGGATGGGGTATGGGACTTCATTCATACATTGCACAAGTAGACCTTGAGAGGAAGCATGGTATTTTCATGATATTATAAATATGATTTTTCGTCATGTTTTAAGAGTTTTACAAGCTTTATATATTGCATGTGTCTTATTGCTTTATATATTGAGTTCAGTTATTCATGAGTTGAACAGAGCCAAGGTAAGTGTTCTTTTGTACTCTTTTCAAGCTTAAGTTGTGGTTTAGCTTTCCAGCTCGCATACTCGTACATTCAATGTACTGATGCCAGTTGGCCTGCATCGTTTTATGATGCAGATACAGGTACCCCGGATCAGCATCCTGCACGCCGTTGATCCAGCTGAGCACTCTAGAGTCAGTGGTGAGCCTTCTAGCTTCTGGAGGACTCAGATATTTTGTTTCTTTTAGTTTTGTGTTATTAGGATGTTGCGGGGTCTGTCCCAACATCTATCTCAGTATGTTAGAGGCTTCATAGACAGACAGTCAGTTAGTATTGAGTCTCTTATCTATGTATATATGTAAATATTCTATTTTGAGACTCGAATTGCCTTTTTGGCTTGATTTCATCAGTTAAGTTATTTTATGTCTTTGCATGGCATTGAGTTATTCCGCTGAGTTAAGAAAGCCAGGCCAAGGGTTCGCTTGGGGCCAGCAATGGTCTCCGAGTGCCGGTCCCGCCCAGGGTGTAGGCTCGGGGCGTGACAGGTAGAGTCAAGACAGGAGCTGTAGTCAACCTAGTTTTCAATTCTGCGAAGCTTTTGTCACAGTCATCTGACCATCGAAACTTGACTATCTTCTGAGTCAACCTAGTCAATGGTGAGGCTATGGATGAAAATCCTTCCACGAACTGTCTGTAATTGTAACGACCCGAGAGCACCCCAGTCGTTACTGGCGTATTCGACCTCGAAGAGGTCTTATACAAGCCATTAGCATTCTTCATAACATGTATCATAGAATAAAATCACGGAAAATTTAAAACTTTAACTTTGGAAGATCCACTTCACTTCACATATGAAAAACAGAATCTAAATTCGTCACTATGTACCATATAAACATAGAAGTATCGAACATGGGACTTAGCCCTTACATCAATAAGAAGTCTTGAAATAACAAAGTACAACAATGTCTTTCCACATAAGCAAAGAACTAAACATAGAAGCTAGATCATAGGGTCTTGTCCTCGGACTTGAGGAATCACCAACTTGGGGAAGCAAATCCGAGTGTCTTGAGAAGTAAGCTTGAATCCTCAACGGCCCGAACCTAAATGCTTGGGGGAAAGGGAGAAAATATGGGTTAGTAAAACACACGTACTAAGTATGGCTACTATGCATAAAAACCATTGAAACATGAATTAAAGGACATTTAGTTAAAACATGTTTTTTACCAAGTAAATCCAATATGCACACAAAGTAAGCATCATAGTCCAAACCAACATAATATCATCCCAACATGTAGACAACCCAAGAAATACTAGTGCAATGCAAATAATAGAATCCCATAACCCTATTCAAAGCCAAGTATCACATTAAGCAACCTACTTCATACATACATTCATAAGATCATATTTCATCATAACTTACCATATTCATAATGATCATACATAACATAGCTTCAACATACATTAGTAATAATCATCATAATCATAAGAGAACACTACTACAACCATCTCTTAGGATCCCACAAGTGCAATGTGCAAGAGAAGTCCCATACCCTCCCTTACACTATGTAGAAACCCCTTTAAGAAAGCCCCTAGTACGAGTTCACACCTTTCATACCTTCATTTACCTTTTTACAGTAGGGAAATATTGCAATAACCGATATAGACCATGAGAGCTACATGGAATCTGGTGTTCTACTCCCACACCGAAAAGAAAGGGTTTAACACTTTGCCTAAGGTGTAACCATTCGTACATAGCTATCTAGATGGATCCACTAAGCTAGAGTCCTATGTGGGCACATAGTTAAGGGTCAAAGGAGTATTGCTTCTAGAAACCCTAACTTACTAAACGTAGGGGTTTCCATCTCATGAGACATCACATACCATGGGTAATCCGGACTTGTTAAACGTGAGGAAACCCATGTGGGGAGACAGACTTACTAAACATGAGACCCCCATCTCATTTACATGCCCTTTTGGTGCTAAGAATCTAATTCCCTTTTGTAATCATCTTTAGTCATCACATAAGTTCACATTAGCCTTTGCTAGACTCTTATGTAAACATCTTACCATAATAGCTCATATGTGTTTTTAAGTGAGTAACAATCCTTTCACTTTAGAAACACTTAGCAAGTGAGTAAACCTTTCACTTTACATTACATTATAATCATGAGAACTACCATTCAATCATACAACAATCATACCATAACATTCATACATACTTCATAGCTAATTCAAGTGTAGAGGGCTAAGGATGAGGAAACTAGGTCATCAACACCACAACAACACATTAGGTATAGCATCATTACAATCTAAGTAATTCACCTTTCATACTTGAGTTCAAAGAAGAACCAACCTTCATACCTTCTTGCCCTTCATAGGACATCCATACTTCAATTATCAAACAATTCATAACCAATACATAATACAAGGCAATTCATGAAGTAATAACATAATCAACATCAATATAGGCAATTGGCATATTTCCTTCATAGCCTTCAAGGCTTCATTCAAAGACTCAACCCTAATTTCATAGAAATTATACATAACCTATGGTAGAATCATCATACAAACATGAATTACATACTATCACATTCAATTCATAGCCTTCAATCAATATCTAACACAAACTAGGGTTAGAATTAGAAAAGGAAGGAGAAACATGGGTCTCATGGGGAATTCTTCAAGAAACCATCAATACAACATAAATTCATCCATAATTTTTCATATAACATCAATCAAAATCAGTTTATAACATCAATTTCACTTTAGAAAGAAGACCTGCATTTTTGGATTGAAACCTAGAATTTGGAGATTTTGAAATTCATCTTGAAGGGGACTCTTGGGGAAAGGAATTCCAAGAGTGATAAGCAACCATACCTTATTGATTAATTAACCACGAAAATCCGAGTTGAAACGTTGGAGTGTTGGAGTTCTTGAGAAAAGAGAGAGAGTAGAGAGAAGGAGGAACTTTAGGTTTTGATCTTTGGGGTTTTGTGTTTGAGTGATAAAAGTGAGGTAAATTGACTTAAAAATCATTATATACACGTCCCCTAAAATACCCTAAATACCCCTTACTTAGTTGGACTCTTTAATGAAATAAAAATTGATTTCTGAATTTCTGCATTTTCGTCGCGGAACAAGTCCGTGACGCGGAGCTGTTCCCTGAAGATATTTAGAATTAAATTTTGAGATAGTAGAGTTTGCGACACGACCGCGTCACGAACTAACTCTTTTCTCATTGGTGGAGCTAGTCCCTACAAGTGCAATCTGCAAGGTGCCTTGGCAGCTTGCTTGGCCAAGGTTGGGGTCATCCTCGGGGTCCCTTAGGGTGGCTCCAGGGAGTCGTATTCGAACGTTTTGACCCTATAAACATATATTTACCTAATTTAAACCTTTTTACAATATTATACCATCATACGACACTCCCAAACCTGCCCAAAACCTAAGGACACACTAGAACACATTCTTTTCTAGTTTTCGGACGTTGTGGTCGTTTCTTGACGTTTAGACTCTTAGTTTTCCAAACCAAGTCAATTGAATTAATTTAGGTTTATAAACATCATTTTAACTATTGTAAGTCATTATTGATAAGGTGAGGCTCTAACTTAAGTCATAGAATTTTTGGGGTGTTATAGTAATAGCCCGCTAGACCCAAGAAATTTATGATATTTGTAGCAGAGATAGGTCTGGGCCATTGTTTCACTACTTCTATCTTCTGGGAATCTACTCGAATTCCTTCGCTAGACACAATATGCCCAAGGAAAGCAACTGATTGTAACGAAAACTCGCACTTGTTAAATTTTGCAAATAACTGGCGAACTTTGAGAGTTTGCAGAACAACTCTCAAATGACTTACGTGTTCTTCCTCATTCCTAGAGTAAATGAGGATTTCATCAATAAAGACGATAAAGAACAAGTCCAAGTACTGCTTGAACACTCTGTTCACCAAATCCATGAAAGCTGAAGCAGCATTGGTTAGTCCAAATGATGTGACCACAAATTCATAATGACCATACCGATTTCTGAAGGCTATCTTTGGAATGTCACTATCTCTGACATTAAGCTTATGATAACCTGATCTGAGGTCTATCTTTGAGAAATGACTAGCACCCTGAAGTTGGTCAAACAAGTCATCAATCTTGGGGATGGGATACTTATTCTTGATTGTGACCTTGTTCAACTGCCTATAGTCAATGCACATTCTGAGAGAACCATCTTTCTTCTTTACGATCAACACTGGTGCACCCCATGGCAAAATACTAGGTCTGATGAAGCCCTTATCTAGAAGGTCTTTCAACTTCTCTTTCAATTCCTTAAGTTCGGCCGGAGCCATTCTAAAGGGAGGAATAGATATAGGCTGGGTATCTTGAAGGAGATCAATTCCAAAGTCGATTTCCCTATCGGGAGGAACTCCGGGAAGATATTCTGGAAACACTTATGGAAACTCATTAACCACAATAACTGACTCAAGAGTTGGGGTTTTGGATCTTGAATCCTTAACTCAAACTAGATGATAGAGATAACCCTTAGAGATCACATTTTTGGCCTTAAGGTAAGAAATGAAGCGACCCATAGGCGCTAAGCTACTACCCTTCAATTCTAAGATTGGTCCATCTGGAAACTGAAAATGAACAATCCTAGTTATACAGTCGACTGAGGCATAACAAGAATGTAACCAATCCATGCCTAGAATGACATCAAAGTCTACCATTTCTAACTCTACAAGATCTGCTGAGGTGACTTTCTGAGAGACTGTGACAGGGCAATTTCTGTATACTCGTCTAGCTATAACTGGATCACCAACTGAAGTAGAGACTGAGAAAGGTTCTGAGAGAGTTTTTGGGCTAATACTAAATTTGATCGCTATATAAGAAATTACAAAGGACAAAGTAGCCCCTGGATCTAACAATGCATAAACATAAAGATCAAAGACTTGTAATGTACCATGGACTACATCAGGAGAATCTTTCTGATCCTGGCGAGCCTGAAGAGCATAGAGCTTGTTTTGGTGATGTCCTTTACCTATACCAGAAGAGTTACCCTGCTGAGTTAGGCGACCTTCTGGTGCTGCTGAAGTTGTAGACTAGGCTCGATTAGCATTGTCTCTTTGACCCTGTTTAGAAGGACAATCCTTCAACCTGTGACCAGACTAACCACACCCAAACCATCCTTCTTTTCCTGCAAGACACTCGCCCGGATGGTTCTTACCACACTTAGGGAAAGTTGGGTAGGTTTTGGTGCCTGAAATACTACCTTGAGACTTAGAGCCTGATGCTCCACCCATCTGATTATTCTGGAACTTGGAGAATGGGACACTGGTTGATGAAGGTGCTGGAGTCGAAGACTTCTGTTGAAACTGTGAGCGATTTCCACCACCCGATTTCTGTTGGGAATACTCATAGTTGCATATTTTTTCTTTCTTACTCTTTTTAGCATGTTCCGTAAGCTTATCACCCTCAACCTGCTGAACGTGAGTCATGAGCCTAGAGATGTTTATGTCTCCCAACAACATAACATTCCTGCACTCTGTCTTCACTAAGTCTGACACTCCATACAAAAACTTATTCATCTGAGCTTTCGAATCAGCAACCATGTGAGGAGCATACCTGGAGAGTTGGTTATACTTGAGCCCATACTCTTGGACCGTCATGTTACCTTGCCTTAAGTTCATAAATTCATGGGCCCTTGCTTCTCTCAACTCTATGGGGAAAAATGTGTCTAGAAAGGTTTCGCTGAAACAATCCCAAGTGATAGGAGCTGCATTTGTACCCCTATTCTCTTTCCATTGAGTATACCAGATATGAGCTACATCCTTATGTTGGCAAGATGCTAACTCAACCCGATCATTCCCAGTTACCTGCATCACTTCAAAGATCTTCTTGGCCTCATCGATGAAGTTTTGGGGATCTTCTCCAACTTGCGATCCTAAGAACTCTGGCGGATTCATCCTAACAAAGTCTCGCACCCTGGCTACAGCTGACCCAACATTGGCATTTACTAGAACAGTAGCCCGCTAATTATCCTGATTGGCTACACTCTGAGCCAACATCTGAATGGTGTTCCTGAATTCTGCATTAGAAACTTTTTGATCTGAGACTGGAGGAGCTGCGTTTGCATTTCTGGCGTTAGCTCTACGGGGAGGCATAATCACTGAAACGTAGAACGTCGAGTTAGAATAGAATTATATCATACCTTACACACGATAAGAGTAACAAGAAAATGAAGTTTTCCTAAATCACTTCGTAGCTTCCCTCACATTAGATGTGGTGCACTTCACACCCATGAAAAGGACTGTAGTTAGTGCGGCGTTTTAGACATCCTAGGACTGTTAAACCTAATGCTCTGATACCAAGTTTGTCACTTCCCGAGGCTACCCCCTGGACGCGAACACGGAACCTAGGATCACAAGTGACTCCAAGCTAACCATCCTGGCATAATCATAAGCATACTAAAGATAAACTGAATAATAAAAACTGTGCGGAAGCTATAATCATAAATAAAATGAAAATATGGGGAATACCCATATACTATAACTCATAACCAAGCTCAATTCTACTATGTCTGAAAAATAGCCTCTAAACTGACTAGAAATGTTGGAACATGCCCCAACTAAGTCTAGCAAAACTTAAACTAAAGGACTAAAAATACTGAAAAGAAACTCATGACTACTGTCCTCGGAGAATGAGGACTCACCACTGATTATGCTAAACTGAAGATCAGGAACAAATCTAAGCGTGATCTGGATGCTGAGATCCTGAACCTACATCACGAAAAGATGTAGCGCACGTATACATCAGTACTTGAAAGGTACCGAGCATGCATGATAGAGTAAAGCTGAAATAACATATAACTGAACAAAGCAATAAAGCAATGATATAATCTGAACATGATATAGATGCTGAAATACTAAACATGACTAATCTGAATGTAATGACCAAGTTATAACATATTGAGACTGAATACTGAAACATGGTCAATGCAATAGAGTCTGACTTAACTGTGGGAGCTACTAATAACCGATAATAAAACCACATGAGCTAAAATGTGGAGTCCGATGTATACTCCCCATCGAGAGGACCCAATATACCTTGCCATAGATATAGAGGCATGCTGGCATGATCACTAAAATGATGCCCACGGAGGGGACTTACAACCTACGTGGCTAGTAGTTCTGGGACTATTTCGATACGCTGAACCCTAGTCCAACTCGGTATTATGCTACTCCCATTGGATTAAGTAATTAACACATTATGACTGAATTTCTGTAAGTTACTGGATAGCTCAAACTGAACATGCAAACTGAGAATGCAACCATTAAACTGATATTGATACATTACTAACTGAGACATGTATAACTGAATAACTAAAATATCTGACCTAGTATGTGTAATTCAAGAACTAAAGAAGTACATAGCTAGGGTTCTGGAATTCATGCAATAAAATGAATATTAACGTACTAATTTGATTTGGATTATTCTAACGGCTAAGAACCCAACAATTCTAACGTTCAAGAAACCCTAGGTCTAGTCATAATACGGGAATCAAGAAACTGACTGAAAACTAGGGACCTAATGGGTGAAAGGAACTCACTAGTGAAATCCCACATACCTGGTGACAAATTTCATGGAGAAATCCTTTGATTTTTGGGCTAGAATTGAAGAAAACTTGTTGCGTTCTTGGAGCTAGGGCTGGTCAACTTTTTCTCCTCTCTTGCTTCTAATTTTCTAGATTTTGATTAATTTTTTGACTTAGGTAAGTTCTAGTTATATTTCTAGGCTTAAACTGACTAAAACCTCATAATTTAGGGTCTAAACGACGTAGCTTAGGGGTCTAACGGAATAGGAAAAAGACCAAAAAGACCCCTGACTTAATTGCTGTCGGAGTGACTGTCGGACGGGACCTACGGGCCGTAGGTCAACCTACGGTCCGTAGATTGGGGTCGTAGGTCAAGTCTGCCCAACCTGGCTTCACTAAAATGAGCACAACTTTTTACTCAGAGGTCGGATTTTAGCAAACTCGGTGGCGTTGGAAAGAGGATTAAATTGTCTATCATATCATAGGTGATGGGACACAAAATTCGTTTTGTGTTGGGAGTGATGACTATTTGAAGTTGACCCAATCAGCAATTCCCCTTGACTGGCTGCTGGCCTTCACCAACGATCAGACCTACGGACCGTAGATCGAATGACGGTCCATGCTGGTCAGCTGTCATTTGCGTCAAAGACTGGATAAAAGGTGGCCTCGATCCACGGACACAAACTACATACTGGGGTCTGTTCGTGGGTCGAGGCTTAGCCGATTTTCTAAGCTGGTTTTAGGGAGGGGTTGCAGTGGTGAACCACGGACCCATAACATAGTCCATGGGTCAGAACACGGTCCGTGGGTGGCGACCGTATGTTGCACCTGCAACTCCTGAAAATCTGAAATCTGGTCTGCTTTTAGATACGAGGTGTTACATAAGCACCTAGAGTCTGTTGGTGAGCCTCCTTGCTTTACGGAGGATCCCTTTTCCATATTGTTTTAGTATTTTAGTTGTTAGGATGATCAGGGGTCTTGTCCCGATATCCCTCATTATTTTTAGAGGCTTCATAGACGGATAGTTATAGTTCTTTAGTCTTTCCATTTTCAGTCTTTTATGTTAAGACTTGAGTTGCCATTTTTGGTAGTTTAGTATTTCCTTAAGTTATTGCATGAGTATTCTTTTGAGACTACCTCTTGTTAGTTAAGTCTTCCACTAAGAGTTAAGGCAGGCCAAGGGTTTACTTAGGGCCATCAATGGTTCTCATGTGCCAGCCACATCCGGGGTGTAGGCTCGGGGCATGACAAATTTGGTATCAGAGCACAGAGTTCAAGAGTCCTAGGGAGTCTATGAAGCCGTGTGTGTAGAGTCCTAGTTATCGGCGTGAAGCGTGCCACATCTATAATTAGGAGGCTGCAACATTTTATGAATTTTCTCACTTCCTTCATATTCATTTCGTGCGATAGAGTTTTTCTTTATGAAAGTTTCTTTCTAATTCATGCTTGCGCGTGTCTTTTAGATCATGCCTCGACAAAGAGTTGTCCGAGGTCATCCCGCTAGAAGGAATGTTGAGCCACAAGAATAAGGGGTAGTTAATGCACCAGAAGTGCAACCCCAAGGAGAGTTCACTAATGCTAAATTTCGGGAAGCCATCCGAATGCTGAGTCAAGCTGTAACCAACCAAGTAGGACAAATAGGGGTTCAACAGGATGTAGCTGATACGTCTAGGATCCGAGAGTTTCTAAGGATGAATCCTCCAAGCTTCACTGGTTCAAGCATCACTCAAGATCCAGAGAACTTTGTAGAGGAACTATAGAAAACGTTTGAGGTTATGCACGTTACCGATGCTGAGCGAGTGTAACTAGTTTCCTATCAACTGAAGAGTCTTGCTAGGACTTGGTTTGACCAGTGGAAGAAAGGTAGGGCTGATGATGCACCTGTTTTGAGCTGGGTAGTGTTTGAGAGTGATTTCTTGGGGTGTTTCATTCCCCGTGAATTGAGAGAAGCCAAGGTACGGGAATTCCATACCCTTAAGAAGGAATGTATGAGTGTTCATGAGTACAGTAAGAAGTTCACCCAACTATCCCGTTATGCTTCGGAGATGGTTGTGGATATGAGGAGTATGATGAGTCTGTTTGTTGCTGATTTGTCGAGTAAGGAAGGTAAGGCTGTGATGCTAATATGTGATATGAACATAGAGAGGCTGATGATTCATGTGCAATAGGTTGGAGAGGATAAGCTGAGGGATAGAGAGGAGTTCAGGAACAAAAAGACTAAGATATCTGGGAATGAGTCTGGGCAACAGAAGAGTAATGCTAACAGGTCTTCGTTCCAACAAAAGGAAAAAAGGACCTGCTCTATCATCTGCTAGTGCACCTGTACCAAGGAACAAATTAAAGGTGAGTACAATAGTCAAAATTCACCGCATTTCAGAGCTAAACCTACACAGTCTCAAGGTAGTGTTGCACAAGGAGGTAGTTGGGCTCCTGCATATTCTAAGTGTGGTATAAATCACCCCGGAGTATGTCATGATGGAACTACTGATAGTTTCAAGTGTGGTCAAGAGGGTCACTTCATGCAAAGAATAGGCAAGGTAATGGGAATTAGGGCAATAGAGCCCAATCTTCATCAGTTGCTCCACCAGATAGGGATGCACCTAGAGGAGCTACTTCCGGTACTAGCGGAGGAGCAAACCGCCTTTATGCGATCAATAGTCGTCAAAAGCAAGAGAATTCTCCATACGTTGTCATTGGTATGATCAAATCTTTAGGCTTGATGTTTATGCTTTGCTAGACACAGGAGAAAGTTTATCTTTTGTAACCCCTTATGTTTCAATGAACTTTGATGTCCTCCCTGAGAAACTTTGTGAACCCTTTTGTGTTTCTACAACGGTTGGGGAGTCTATTCTAACTGAGCGAGTATATCGTGATTGTGTCATTTCTATCAATCACAAGTACACCGTGGCTGATTTAATTGAGTTAGACATGGTAGATTTTGATGTCATTCTAGGTATGGACTGGCTTCATGCCTGTTATGCCTCCATTGATTGTAGGACTCGTGTTGTTAGGTTCCAAATTCCTAATGAGCCAGTTATAGAGTGGAGTAGTCGTTCAGCAGTGCCTGTGGGTCATTTCATTTCATACCTAAAGGCGAGAAAGTTACTTTCCAAGGGTTGTGTCTATCATTTGGTTTGAGTTAAAGATTACAGTGTTGAGACACCTCCTATTGAGTCAGTTCCAGTTGTGAGTGATTTTCCAGAAGTCTTTCTTGATGATCTACCCGGAGTCCCTCCTGAGAGATAAATATACTTCGGTATAGATGTTCTTCCCGATACTCGTCCTATCTCTATTCCTCCATATAGGATGACACCAGCAGAGTTGAAAGAGTTAAAAGAACAGTTGAAAGATCTCCTTTATAAGGGCTTTATTCGACCAAGTGTCTCACCTTGGGGCGCTCCGGTCTTGTTTATGAGGAAGAAGGATGGTTCCCTTAGGATGTGTATCGATTATCGCCAGTTGAACAAGGTTACTATCAAGAATAAGTATCCTCTTCTAACAATAAATGATCTCTTCGACCAGCTTCAGGGTGCTACTTGTTTATCCAAGATAGACCTCAGATTAGGCTACCATCAGTTAAGAGTAAGGGAATGTGATATTTTGAAGACAATATTAAGAACCCGTTATGGTCATTATGAGTTCTTAGTTATGTCCTTTGGTTTGACCAATGTTCTTGCAGTATTCATGGACCTTATGAATAGAATATTCAAGCCTTATTTAGATATGTTTGTTATCATCTTCATTGATGACATACTAATATATTCGAGGAATGAAGATGATCATGCTAGTCATCTCAGAATAGTTCTCCAAACTCTAAGAGATAGAGAGTTGTATGACAAGTTCTCTTAGTGCGAGTTTTGGATTGAGTCTATGGCATTCTTAGGCCACATTATGTCAGGAGAGAGAATTAAAGTTGATACTCAGAAAATAGAGGCAGTGCAGAATTGGCCTAGACCCACATCTCCAAATGATATTAGGAGTTTCTT
>NW_006239192.1:13956-16328 GCF_000226075.1 Solanum tuberosum | reverse complement strand
ATTAAGTATGTTGTCTATGGGTAGTACCGCCCATTTTGAGGAAGATAAGAAATATCTAGCAAGAGATGTGCATAGACTTGAACGCTTAGAAGTTAGACTAATGGATTCCACAGAAGGAAGAGTAACCCTTTGACCAAGTTGACTCAGAAATTAGTGAAATTTCAATGGTCTGAACCTTGTGAGAAAAGCTTTTAGGAATTGAAAAAGAGGTTGACTACTGCCCCAATATTGACCTTACCAGAAGGTGCTCAAGGTTTTGTTGTGTATTGTGATGAGTCTAGAGTTGGTTTGGGTTGTGTGTTGATGCAGAATGGCAAAGTTATAGCTTATGCCTCCAGATAGTTGAAAGTTCATGAGAAGAATTACCCAACCCATGACTTAGAGTTGGCTGCTGTAGTATTTGCTCTGAATATATGGCGCCATTATCTCTACGGTGTTCATGTGGATGTGTTCACCGATCACAAGTCTTTAGTATGTGTTTACTCAGAAAGAGCTTAATCTCAGACAAATGAAGTGGTTAGAATTACTCAAGGATTATGACATAATTATTCTTTATCACCCAGGTAAGGCTAATGTTTTTGCTGATGCATTAAGTATGTTGTCTATGGGTAGTACCGCCCATTTTGAGGAAGATAAGAAATATCTAGCAAGAGATGTGCATAGACTTGAACGCTTAGAAGTTAGACTAATGGATTCCACAGAAGGAAGAGTAGTGGTGATGAATGGGGATGAATTATCCTTAGTGTCTGAGGTTAAAGAGAAACAATACCAAGACCCAATTTTGCTTGAATTAAAGGCAATTTTTCATAAGCAGAATGTTATGGCTTTTGAACAAGGGGGAGATGGTGTATTTAGGTATCAAGGCAGATTGTGTGTACCAAGGGCGGATGAACTCCAAGAGAGGATCATGGAGGAAGCTCATAGCTCCAGATATTCCATTCATCCGGGTTCCACAAAGATGTATCATGACTTGAGAGAAGTGTATTGGTGGAGTAGTATGAAGAAGGGCATGACAGAGTTTGTAGCTAAGTGTCCAAATTGCCAACAAGTTAAAGTAGAGCACCAAAGGCTAGGTGGTATGGCTCAAAATATAGAACTTCTAGAATGGAAGTGGGAGATGATTAATATGGATTTCATCACAAGTTTACCAAGGTCTCGCAGGCAACATGATTCTATTTGGGTGATTGTCGATAGAATGACAAAATCAGCCCACTTTTTATCGGTAAAGACTACCCATTATGTAGAAGATTATGCTAAGTTGTATATTCAAGAGGTAGTTAGACTTCATGGGGTTCCAGTCTCCATTATTTCAGACAGAGGTGTACAATTTACTGCACAGTTTTGGAAGTCATTCCAAAAAGGCTTGGGTTCAAAGGTGAACTTCAGTACTGCCTTTCATCCTCAGATAGATGGGCAAGAAGAGTGCACTATTCAGACCTTAGAGGACATGTTGATGGCTTGCATGATTGACTTCAAAGGTAATTGAGATGATCATCTACCTCTCATTGAGTTCGCTTACAATAATAGTTACCACTCTAGCATCCAGATGGCTCCATATGAAGCTCTTTATGGGAGAAGATGCAGATCTCCTATTGGATGGTTCGAAATTGGTGAAGATGGGCTGATAGGACCAGACTTAGTTCATCAAGCTATGGAGAAGGTGAAAGTGATTCAAGAGAGGTTGAAAACAGTGCAGAGTCGTCAGAAATCCTACACTGATGTTAGGAGAAGGGAGTTAGAGTTTGAAGTAGATGATTGGGTCTACTTTAAAGTATCACCCATGAAGGGTGTTATGAGATTTGGTAAGAAGGGGAAGATTAGTCCTCGGTATATTGGTCCTTACAGAATATCCAAGAGGATATGTAATGTAGCTTATGACTTGAAGCTACTCCAAGAGTTAGCAGTGGTTCATCCGGTATTTCACATTTCCATGTTGAAGAAGTGCATGGGAGATCCTTCACTTATCATACCAACTGAAGATATTGGAATCAAGGATAGCTTATCTTATGAAGAGATTCCGGTTCAGATTCTAGATTGCCAAATTCGCAAGTTGAGGACTAAGGAGGTCGCATGAGTCAAAGTTTGTTGGAGGAACCAATTAGTTGGGGAAGCTACTTGGGAAGCTGAGTAAGATATGAAGAAGAGATATCCACATCTCTTTGAGACCAGAGAAATTCCAGATCAAGGTACTAATTCTCTTCTTAGTACTCTTTAATTTATAAGTTGGCATTTTGTATTTGCATTGCTTGTTGGGTGTTGAGCTAAATGTTAGATGTTACACCCATAGCCTTGTAAGAGAAATCTCATTCGAGGATGAATGTTCTCAAGGTGGAGATATTGTAACATCTCGCTAATTGAAAGAACTAGAAAGA
>NW_006239192.1:0-13909 GCF_000226075.1 Solanum tuberosum | reverse complement strand
AATTAGAAAGAGGGATTTTTTGGAAATAATAAAAATCTGGAAAATTGGTCAAGTTAAGTTTGAGTTTTTGGTCAACTTCAAACGACCATAACTCCTAACTTAGGATGAGTTAGGTGTGCTTCAAGATACCGTAGGAAAGATCTTGGAATTATCTTTCCAACTCCACCAAGTTTTCTCGATTCCGAGTTCGTATGAGTGAGATATGCCCATTGGAAGTTGGGCTGGTAGGATAAGGAAAGTACAATAAAATTTGTTAATTTAAGTTATGTTTGAGTTTTTGGTCAACTTCAAACGACCATAACTCCTAGCTCAAGTTTTTGGTCAACTTCAAACGACCATAACTCCTAACTTAGGATGAGTTAGGTGTGCTTCAAGATACCGTAGGAAAGATCTTGGAATTATCTTTCCAACTCCACCAAGTTTTCTCGATTCCGAGTTCGTATGAGTGAGATATGCCCATTGGAAGTTGGGCTGGTAGGATAAGGAAAGTACAATAAAATTTTGGAAGGGTATTTTGGTCTTTACCATACCCAAATAAATTAATTTGTTTTTGGTAATTACTTAGGGGTCTAAGCTGAACTTGTTCAGTTTATACTTTTGAAAATTGAGTTAGGGTTTTAGAGAGGAGAAAACAAGAGGAGAAAAGAGGAGAAGAAGCAAGAATCGTCAAATTCTCGAAGCTAAGATTGTGAGGATAAGGAAAGTACAATAAAATTTTGGAAGGGTATTTTGGTCTTTACCATACCCAAATAAATTAATTTGTTTTTGGTAATTACTTAGGGGTCTAAGCTGAACTTGTTCAGTTTATACTTTTGAAAATTGAGTTAGGGTTTTAGAGAGGAGAAAACAAGAGGAGAAAAGAGGAGAAGAAGCAAGAATCGTCAAATTCTCGAAGCTAAGATTGTGGATTTCGTCAAGGGGTGATCCCTACGAGGTATGTGAGGCTTTCATAATGTTGGGTGTGTTCACCCACATGCCAAACATATTTATTTCAGTGTGAATTCGTCCTAAAACGGTTGAAAGTTTGTTGTTCTTAATATGTATTCTTGAATTTGATGCCGTTCTTGAATTGGGCTGAGATTGAGAAGTTTCTGAGATCATTACGTTAAATTATAGAGTTGGTTTGAGTTAGTTTCTTAGGTACATTTGATGGGTATCTGAATCTAAAGAGAATTTGGGAAAAAGAACCGAGTTTAGGCGAATTGGCGCTGGAAAATGAAGAAGGAAAAAAGTTGGGCAAACCTGGGTACGGACCCACAGACCTGTTCCTCAGAATGGAGAAATTCTCCTCACGTCGAGGAGCGGTTACGGACCGTTCTGCCTTAAAAATTATTTCGTGACCAAATATTTAAATACATCTCCGCGTCGAGGACTTGCTTCAAGACAGTGATTTCTTGATCTTTTCTCATGTTTAACTATCTAAAAACACTCCTAAACACCATGAGATCGTTCCTATCACAAATCACAATCCTTGAATTCATAATTCAATTCAAGGAAAGTTAAGAGTCAAGTCAAGGAAAATTAAGAATCAAGTTAAGAGAAATTCATAAAGTTTTCCAAAAGTATTTTACAAAAGTTTTAACTTTGTTTTAAGACTTAAGCTCTGAGTTGAGTAAAGAGAAATAGTAAAAGTTCAGTTCTTCAAATATTATACAGGAACTATGTATTCCCAAGAGTTAAAAATGTTTTCATATTTGAGCAAGAAAGGGAACATCAATTCCAAGAGAGCTTTTAAGCTAAGTTTTGAGTAATTATCTCAAACTGAAGAAAGAAGTTTTGTTTTAAAAGACATATGAGCTAAGTATATTTTTGGGAGTAGTATTGAGCACCGATATGGGGATGCGAGTTCATAATATCTCAAGTCTCCATAAACCATGTAGCCATCATGGGTAGTAAAAGATCATACTTTTTAGATGATTCCTTAAGTGCTTTATAGCATAGACTAGTGTATCCACTTAGTTAAGGCCTCCTATATGACGACAAAGTATAGGACAGTTCTGGCAGCGTTCTTGCAGTGTGGACAAGACAATGTATCATCACTTAGGCTCATAGTGATGCTTGTCGGTTAGAGAAACTCCCACAGTATTATATTACTTTGTATGTAAACTTAGTTGTTATTGCATTTCTTTAACAAACTGAGTTGCTTTCTACTGTTTTCAAAGCTTTCTATATCACATGTGTATTGTTGCTTTATATTGAGTTAAGTTATTCATGAGTTGAGTAAAGCTAAGGTAAGTGATTCCTTCAAACTCCTTTCAAGCTTATGTTATGTTCAATATTCCCCTCGCATAATCGTACATTCAATGTACTGATGCAATTTGTCCTGCATCTTCTTATGATGCAGACACATGTAATCAGGATCAGCATCCAGCGCCTCGTTGATCCAGTTGAGCACTCAGAGTCAGTTGGTGAGCCTTTTTGCTATCCGAAGGACTCCTTTTTATCATTTTCTTTTGGTATTGCAGTTGTTAGGGTGATCAGGGGTCTTGTCTTGACATCCCTTCTTGTTTTAGAGGCAATATAGACAGTTAGTAGTTCAGTTGTCTTTAAATTGTTATTTCTTATGTTGAGATTTGAATTTCCACGTTGGCTAAGTTGAATGTTTGACTTTTAAACGTTCTAAGTTATTCTATTAAACAGTTGAGTAGAGATGCATTGAATCCTTGTATAATACTTTTAAGTCATCTCCTGAGTAAGTAAGTCAGGCCAAGGGTTCGCTTGGGGCCAACAATTGTTCTCGAGTGCCAATCCTGCCGAGGGTGTAGGCTTGGGGTGTGACACCTAGCAAGTGTAGTTCATGAACTAGGAGAATCAACATAAACTAGGGTTTTGAGTTTCATATAAGGAACTAAGCGAAGTTTTGACGAAAACATGATAATTTGATTTAGGATACTATAACATCTAAATCACAACAATTATCTAAGGTTTTAGAAACCCTAGGTCTAAACAAGATATGAAGGATCAAGAATCTGACTGAATTCTAGCGACCAAAATGAAAGGAACCCACTTGTGAAATCCCACATACATGGTGATGAAATTCACGGAGAAATCCATGGTATTTCGGGGCTGAACCGAAGAAAATCTCTTGCTTGTTCTTGAAGGGTTAGTCGACTATTTCTTCCCTTTTTGCTCTAATTTTTGGTGAACGAGGGTTAATAATTGTTTAGGGTAATATCTGACTAGACCTACGGTACCCAACTTACGGTCCGTGGTCTGACCCACGGTTCGTCGGTGGCTTCTATTTGTTCTGACACTAGATCCTGGAAAGCTGCATTTTTCTGTTTTCTCAAATCCGAGGTGTTATAATATCTCCTCCTTCGGAATATTCGTCCTCGAATAAAGTCTAAAGAAGCTGAGTTTGGAGGGAAGGAGCTGCAATCCCTAACACTATGTACTAGAAACTGAAATCTAACTAAATTGAGTTCCAAGAATCATGCAAATATGCTGAAATGTAGAACAACTGGAGAAACAATATACTAAGACTGAATTTACGCAAGAGTAAACTAAGAGACTGGAGAGGAACTATTACCTAAAGCTGAAATATAATCGGAAGGAAAGAGATGAGGATACTTGGCATTCATGGCTGCTTTTGCTACCACAGTAGCTCCCTCTACCGTGTGACCCCTCCACAAAACCTTCATTGAAGTGACTTCTTTATTTCTCAACCTAAGAACCTGACGGTCAAGAATCTCAACTGGCACCTCTTCATAAGTGAGACTATCTTTCACAACCACACTCTCTAATGGTATAATCGATGCCGGATCACCCACACACTTCTTCAACAAGGAAATGTGAAAGGATGGATGTACCGCTTCTAGTTCTGCTGGAAACTCTAACTCATAAGCCACATTACCAACCCTTTTCAAGATTCTGTAAGGACCTACATATCTAGGACTGAGCTTCTCTTTTTGCCAAATCTCATCACCCCCTTCATAGGTGACACTTTCAGGAAAACCCAATCATCGATTTCGAACTCTAAGTCCCCTTTCCACACATCTGCATAGGACTTCTGACGACTCTAGGCTATCTTTAGTCTATCTCTAATGAGATGAACTTTTTCCATAGCTTCATGAACCGAATCTGGCCCAATCAATGTTGCTTCACCAACTTCAAACCAACAAATTGGAGATCTACAACTATGCCCACATCAGCCTCATACAAGGCCATTTGAATACTGGAATGGAAGCTATTATTATAGGCGAAATCTATAAGAGGTAGGTGATCATCCCAATTACCCTTGAAATTGGTCACACAAGCTCTCAACATGTCCTCTAATGTCTGAATGGAACGCTCTACCTGACCATCCGTCTGTGGATGAAATGTTGTACTGAGATTTACCTGAGTATTAAGACCTTTCTGAAATGATTTCTAAAAGTGAGAGGTAAACTGAGGACCTATATCTAAGATGATAGACAAGGGAACCCCATGCAACCTGACTATCTCACTAATATAGAATTTAGCATAGTCCTCTGGTGAATCTGTAGTTTTGACAGCCAAGAAGTGAGCGAACTTAGTAACTCTGTCCATTATCACCCAAATGGAGTCATGGTGTCTGCGAGTATGAGGTAAACCCGTAATGAAATTCCTGTTTATCACTTCCTACTTCCATGTAGAAATGTAAATCTCTTGAGTCATACCTCTTGGTTTCTAATGTTCTACCTTAACCTGTTGACAGTTAGGACACTTACCACAAAATCTGCTATGTCCCTCTCCATGCCATTCCACCAAAAGACTTCTTGTAGATCATGATACATCTTAGTGGAACCTGGATGAATAGAATACCTGGAGTTATGGGATTCGGTAAGGATCTCCTGCCTCAAATCACCCACCTTAAGAACATATAAGCGACCCTGATAACAAAGAACACCATCTCCTCCTTGGGAGAAAACCTCAACTTTATGTTGATGAACTGCCCCCTTCAACTGAAGTAAAATAGGATCACCATCCTGTTTTTCCTTAACCTCCACTACCAATGAAGATTCTGATCTATTCTGAACTATCACACTGCCATTTGACATGTCCGTAAGATCAACTCTTAAGAGAGCAAGCTGGTGAACATATTTTGTTAATTCCTTTCGGTTTCATCTATATGCTATACTAAACAACCCAATACCTTACTTTATTCTCTCTTTTGATGCAGAAATATGGCAAATAGATACGACCCATAACCTCTATTTTTAAGTAAGTTATAGACATCAAACCTAAATTTCTAGTATAGAAGTAATTGCCGACTCCAATCAATCTCTTTAGATCAACGATTTGAGATTGGAAGTAGGAATTAAGTTTGCAACCTTAACCCATAAATTAACCTCATGCTAATTAGCCCAAATTCATGTACGAACAACAACAAAATAGTGCACAACACAATACCCATAACATTAAATCAACACCCAACCCCTTGGGGTTTTAGCAACCCATCACAAAAAAATAAAGAAATTATACCTTTCATGAAAGCAGTCATAGGTAACATGAAATTAAGAAATTACCAACAAACTAACTTTGAATTCAACTCCAATTTGCCAATTAAAAAACAAAGTTGAAAAACCAACAAAAAAAAGTTAGAAAGTGTTCTTCACAAGGTAAAGTGCTTTTTCTTCACTTGTGCATACACCAAAAACTATTGCAACTAACGCATCCTCTATTTTTCTCCTTCGTTTGGGTTGTTTATAGTTTCCCAAAATTTGGCCCAAAACACAATACGTTACCCATTTGGTGACATTAGTTGAGAACGCCGATCATAATGGGTGGATCACCGATTCCTCTCTAGCTCACCTTTCTTGCTCTAGACTTCAGGTGTTTGAACCTCAATCGGTGAGCTCGTTCGAGTCTGCCCTTCACATTAAGTGTATTTCTGAGTACCACCTTAGTTCGCCTTTCAAGCCTTTAAGTTTTCGCCTTTTCTTTTATGAGTTCACTGACCTGCCTCAATTAATGCAAGTGTTGTGCACTGTTACTTTGGGCGAGGTCATGCTTACAATGAGATCCACCTTTATTGTTTGGTGATCATCAGTGTATTGTTTACAGTTCTTTTTACATTTTTTTCCACTCTTTCAAACATTCATCATTGCCTTGTTCTTTAGCCTTCATAGCTGTAAGTTATCAAAATATCATTTGAATAAGACATAATTAGGTATTGAGGACAATAATGGTCTAGCTAAATATTCCTCAAATGAGTGTAAATTTACCACTCATTAATACCTCCAACGTAAACTTTTATCTGTCCTCAAGAAAATCAAGAACACAATTAGCTCAATAAGGGTGTCTTCAAAAATATTCAATGAGAGCGCCTAATATGCAAGTGTCATTACAAGACTACTCTCAACAACATGCTACACTCAATCATGATAAAAAAGTTTCAAATGATGAATAGTTGGTTTTAACACAAGATCATGCTCACTATAGCTTATTTTCTAATGCAAGACCATGTTTCAACAAATACATTCAAGTGCTCTCACATCAAGAACAATTGCATGGTCTTACAAAGCAAATCAACAAGGAAATAAGGAATCTATGCAACTCTCATTCTCTCAAAAGAAAAATACATGCAAGCTTCATTCCATAGGTTTGCCCATATTTTTCAATCATCACACAACCTAGTGCATACAAGATCTCAAGGGTCTTTTAGGCTTGTAATGGGAATAAGGGTTAAGGTATGGTCAATTTGGCTTAGTACTTCACCTTTTCAAAGCACTGTTGCAATCATCTTCACCTCTTCTCAAGTACTTTTTTCATGACCCAGGGGTACCCCTAGATGTAACATGGCATATAGAACCCCGAAAGACTCCATATAATCCACTTAGCATATCATAACATGAAATACTAAAATAATAAAGAGTAAAACCACATTTAAGTACAAAAAGAGTTTTATAGAAAAACGGAAGTCTAACTCATGTCTCAACATATCTATCTTTTACAATAGAATGAAAGTGGGACTAGCCTATACATCATGTCAAAAAAAGGAAATACAAAAGTGAAACTACAATAAGGAAAGTCTGTCCTCGACCATGAGGACTCACCAAGCTCAGAAATAATCAAAGTCAAGCTGTAGCTACTAGAATGGAAACCCTGCCTATCAGACCCTACATTTGGGAGAAATGTAGGCAAGAGTATGCGTTAGTACAAAAATGCACTAATTATGATAAATATGCATAAACACATTTAAAACATGCTAAGAAGGATATTTCAATTCATGACAGGCAATTTGAGCAATACAACATGATATAAGAGGGTTAGAAAATATAAGTCAAACCATCATGGGCAATGCAAGCTAAATCATCTTTAAGCCTTTGAGCACATATAAGATACTTCTTTAAGTAACCTTATTTCATTAATCATATTTGTTGTGGGAGAATTAGCCTTAACCGACATAGCGACCATGTGAGCTAAAAGATGATCACCCGGTGTTTCCCACACCGAAAAAGGTTGTTCTACTTGCCTAAGGTAGAACCATGAACATCTAGCTTAAGTGGATCCACTAGCTAATCAACCTATGGGGGCACATAGTTATGAGATAAAGAGATTGCTACTTGAAACCTGGCCTCTACTAACGAGAGAGCTTCCATCTCATGAGACTTCATCTAGAAACCCGGCCTCTACTAACGAGAGAGCTCCCATCTCAATGTCAATATCCACTCGGTGCTAAGCATAATTCCTACGGAATAGTATTTTCTTACTTGTTCTCATCATCCATGGAAAGACATGGCATCTTGTCAATCCAAGCTAGTTCATTAGGATAACTCTTATTCATTGATTCAATTAGGTGAGAATAGCCTGTCAACCTAACAATTCTTTCTATGTGAGAAAAACCGTTCACATCATGGTTGTAAGTGTTTTATGAGAATAACCTTTCAACAACACAACAACAACAACATTGGCACTTTACTGTCAAAGCACCCTTAAAACATTTACATAATTTCATAAGATCATGCATAAACTCACTTTAAAGAATTTACATAGATTCATAAGATCATGCATAACTCTTACTTTGCCCTTTCAAGGTCCAAAGCTACTTCAATCACCAAATCTAGAATTCTAGAATTAGATAGGGATTTTATCATAAATTCATGAAGTTCCATTAATTCATGCTTTAGATCATAAAACTCCTCTTTCATAATCAACAACCCAACTCTATAAGATCACAATTTTGAAAACATGGGGGTTGGCATGGATTCATAGGGGAAACATCATAAAATCATTGTAAATAATCAATTCATGCATATTTAGACATAATTAAATCAATAAGATCAATACTCAAAAGAATCCATGGTGTTAGAAGAAAACCCTAGCTAATTGGGGGAATTCTACTATTTGAAATAGAGGAATTTGGGGACTCCATGGGTGGAAGGAACCCATGTATGAAAGCTACCATACCTTGACTCAAATTACTAGCCTTCAATGGAGAATTTAGATCCTTAGCTTCAAACCCTAGTTGAATCTTCTTCTTCTTCTTCAAGTTCTAGAGAGAGAATATTTGAGTGGGGGTTCTGGTTTTTCTTTTGAGATTTTGGAAGAATGAATTAAATGGGGTGAATTTAGGGGTAAATAGGATTATATATGGGCTCTAAATATAGGCAAAACAACATAGTATGGGAACTAATTAATCAGGAAAAGATCCAATTTCCCCAAAGTTAACTGTTAGTTGTCACCGACTTACCAACAGAAGGACCAAGTCGACGGACCGTGGATGGACCTACGGTCTGTCCTTTTGAACCCTGGTTGGTGGTTATAGACTTTCATCCTAACCTATGGCACTTGGACCATAGGACGTGGACCGACCTACGATATGTGGGTCCCGCCGTGGTCCATACTTGGACAATTTCTGAGTGACCCACCGACAGACCCAGTCAACGGGCCATGGTCTGACCCACGGACTGTCCTGGTGGACCATCGATCCTGGTCAGAAAATTGAAATTTTGGGGCTTCGACCATGGACCACACCTATGGTCCGTGGTCCACTCCACGGACCATGGGTGGCCGGCGTGGTTTGGCTGCACCAGCACCTGGAAAGCTGTTATATGTCCCTTTTTGGATATGGGGCGTTACAATATCTCCCCCTTGGTATCATTCATCCTCGAATGAGATTTAACTTAGTTCTAAGAGAGTAGGAGAGAAACTAATAACCCAACGTACGATGCAATGCATATAACCAAGAAGGAACTATCGACTCCAAGCTAGGACACTCCCAAAACATCACATAGGGGTGAAATTAACTCCAACAGCCCATCACTCATGCAATCTCATCAAAATGCACAAAATCAAGGAGGAAAACATTAACTCCAAGCTAAACATATTCAATGGAACACAAGGAAGTAGAAACTATATCTAACAACCCAAAATGCATGAAATTTCAAAATTTCTCATCTCCAAGGAGGAAGTACCTTCTCCAAGCTAAAACACGCTCAACAAAATCTCATGGAGCCTTTATGCCATTCATTTACAAAAAAGCATAAATAATGCATGTTCAACAATCATCTCATGAAGTCTATAGGCAACTTATACTTAATGCACAACATCATGAGGAAACTAAACCATACAAGTCATTTCTTTTAAAACTTAAGCTTTTTCATGAACATGCATAATCATAAGGAAATCATCGAAACACATAAATCACACATGGCTCCTAACACATAAAACAACCCAAGAGGAACTGATTACCTCAAGGTAGAGTAGGAGTAGAAGGACAAAAGATGAGGATATCGGGACTTCATATAGGCCTCGGTTTCCCATGTAGCACCCTCAACTAAGTGATTTCTCCACAACACCTTCACGGAGGCAACTTTCTTGTTTCTCAATCTTTTGACTTGCCGGTCTAAGATCTCAACCGGTACCTCTTCATAAGTAAAATTCTCTTTAACCTCCAAACCCTTTAAGGAAACTATGGATCTTGGATCCCAAACACATTTCTTCAACATTGAGACATGGAAAATTGGATGCACCAATGCCAACTCATTTGGTAAATCTAGCTCATATGCAACCTTGTTGACCCACCTCAAAATCTCATACAGGCCTAAAAAGCGGGGACTAAGCTTCCCTTTCTTCCCAAACCTCATAACACCCTTCATGGGTGAGATTTTCAAATAAACCCAATCATGAGCCTCAAATTCAAGATCCCTTCTTCTAACATCGAAATAGGACTTTTGCCGACTTTGGGTCGTTCTCAACCTCTCTCTAATAAGCCGAATCTTCTCTATAGCCATGCACCAATTTCGGATCTATGAGAGAAACTTTGCCCACCTCAAACCATCTAATAGGAAATCTACACCTCTTACCATAGAGAGCCTTAAAGGGCGCCATGTCGATACTCGAGTGATAACTGTTATTATAAGCAAACTCAATTAATGGCAAATGGTCATCCCAATTACCCTTAAAATCTATCACGCAAGCCCTCAACATGTCTTCTAAAGTCTGAATGGTACGCTCCGCTTACCTATCGATTTGGGGGTGGAAAGTTTTGCTAAGATTAACCTTGGTACCAAGACCCTTTTGGATTGACTTCCAAAACTGTGAAGTAAATTGGGTACCTTGATTGGAAATTATGGACAACGGTACTCCATATAACCTTACCATCTCTCTCAAATACAATATAGTATACTCTTCTGCCGAATAGGAAACCTTGACAGGAATGAAATGAGCAGATTTAGTCATCCGATCAACTATTACCCATATCGAGTCATGTTGCTGCTGAGTACGTGGCAACCCTACGATAAAGTCCATGTTCACCTCTACCCACTTCCAAGTAGGAAATCTAATATCTTGGGATAAACCTCCCG
Organism: Solanum tuberosum; assembly: GCF_000226075.1. Taxonomy (NCBI): domain Eukaryota; kingdom Viridiplantae; phylum Streptophyta; class Magnoliopsida; order Solanales; family Solanaceae; genus Solanum; species Solanum tuberosum. The sequence goes on along the minus strand of NW_006239192.1, from coordinate 3,140 downwards.
GTTTCTGATGGTCAACCTTCACTTGATGACAATTTGGATACTTAGCTACGAATCCCGCAATATCATTCTTCATCCAATTCCACCAATAAATCTCCCGTAAATCATAGTACATCTTGGTGTTCCCCAGGTGAATAGAATACTGAGAACTATGAGCTTCTACCAAAACTGTTCCCTCAAATCAGCTATATTTGGAACACATAACCGACCTTGGTATCTAAGTACTCCATCTTCCCCTTGGGAGAAAGCCTCTACGAACTTTTTGAGCACCGCCTCTTTCAATTCTACCAAAATTGGATCATGACTTTGCTTAGCCTTCACATCCGTCACAAAAGATGATTCAAACCCATTATGTACCATAACACCACCCTTGGTGGAATCCACTAGATCAACACCTAATATAGCTAATCTATGAACATCTCGAACCAAGTCTTTCTTTTCATCTTCAAAACGAGCAACACTACTCATTGATAGTCGACTAAGATAATCCGCTACCACATTTGCTTTTCCGAGGTGATAAAGAACACTCATGCAGTAATCCTTCAATAATTCTAGCCACCTCCTTTGGTGAAGATTCAAATCCTTTTGACTAAACACTTACTGCAAGCTCTTATGATCGGTGAAAACATCAACATGAACTCCATATAAATAATGCCTCCATATCTTTAAGGAAAAAACAATAGCCGCTAACTCAAGGTCATGTGTAGGACAATTCTTCTCATGGATCTTAAGTTTCCTCGAAGAATAGGCAATGAATTTCCCATGTGGCATAAACACACATCCTAACCTAACTCTCGAGGCATCACAATACACCACGAAGCCATCCGTACCTTTCTGTAAGGTCAACACTGGAGCGGACGTAAGTCTATCCTTCAATCTTAGAAACTAATCTCACAAGCTTTCGACCATAAAAATTTAGCCTTCTTTTGAGTCAGTGTCGTCAAAGGAGAAGCAATGGAGGAAAACCCCTCAACAAACCTTCTATAGTAATCGGCCAAACCCAAAAAACTTCTAATGCCTGAAGGAGTTAGAGGTCTAGGACAAATCTTGACCGCGTCCGTCCTCTTTGAATCTACCTCAATACCCTTACTTGACACAATATGCCCAAGAAAAGCTACGGACCTTAGCCAAAATTTACATTTGCTAAACTTTGCAAAAAGTTGTTGGTCTTTAAGAACTTGTAACACAATCCTCAAATGATCATTATGCTCCTTCTCACTCCTTGAATAGATCAAAATGTCATCAATAAACACAATCACAAACATATCAAGGTATTGTCTAAACACCCTATTCATAAAATTCATAAATGCCGTTGAAGCATTAGTCAACTAGAACGACATTACCAAAAACTCATAATGACCATACCGAGTTCGAAAATCCATCTTTGGAATGTCATTATCCTTCACCCTCAATTGGTGATAACCCAAACGAAGATCGATCTTAGAGAAATAACTTTCTCCTTGAAGTTGATCAAACAAGTCGTCTATTCTTGGGAGAGGATATTTTTTCTTAATGTTCACTTTGTTCAACTGCCGATAGTCAATACACCTACGAATTGAACTATCTTTCTTCCTAACAAACAACACTGAAACACCTTATGGTGATATACTCGGTCGGATGAAGACTTTATCCAACAAATCATTTAATTGATCTTTCAACTCCTTAAGTTCTGCTGGAGCCATTCTATAAGGACGAATAGAGATAGGTTGCGTATCTGGGAGAAGGTTAATACCGAAGTCTATTTCCCTTTCGGGAGGAATACCAGGCAAATCATTAGGGAAGACTTCTGGAAACTCATTAACTATGGGGACCGACTCAAGAGTAGGTGTTTCGAAATCCACATCCCTCACCTTAACTAAATGATAAATGCAACCTTTAGAGACCATCTTCCTAGCTTTTAGACAAGAGACAAATCGACCTTTAGGCATAGAATTTCCCCTTCCACTCAAGGATAGGCTCATTTGGAAACTGAAATTTGACCACTCGAGTAGTACAATATGGAAGCATAACAAGAATGCACCCAATCCATCCCAAGAATGACATCAAAGTCTATTATGGTCAAGTTCTACCAAGCTACTAGAGTAACTCTATGGGATAAGGAAATGGGACACCTTCTATAAACCCTCTTAGCCACTACAGAATCACCAATAGGGGTAGAGACAAAGAGGTTCTAACAATATATTGGGGACCACATCAAACTTCATGGCCACAAAAGGTGTTACAAAGGACAAAGTAGCACCGGGATCAAACATGGCATATATATCATGTTGAAAATCTTTTAACATATCGATTACGACATCTAGGGAACTCTCTTGGTCACCTCGGTTTTGGAGAGCATAAAAGTGGTTTTACTTTGGAGCATTGGAATTTGAACCGCTAGGAGGAGCTTGCTTACCCTCTCTCCCTTTAGCCGCAAGCATGGGGATATCTCTCATTTTGGGTCCACTGTTCCCGCAACTGGAGCATCCATCCGGCTAGGCATTTACCATCATGTTTCTTCCCATATTTAGCACAACCTAGCCAAAGAATAGCCACCTCCATTAGCTCCTTGAGGTTTAGGGTTAGCCACCCTATCCTTGTTAAACTTAGGTGGAGCATTAGAGGAACCTTTGTCACGACCCGGGAGCACCCCCTAGTCGTAACTAGCATACTCGACCTCGAAGAAGTCTAATACAAGCCTCTTAGCATTCATTCATCGCATTAGACACTAAAAACCATAAGAAATTTAAAACTTTCTTTACCAAGAAAATATTGCATAAAAAAATAGCAAGCGGAAGACTTTCTAGACTTTATACATGATGTCTCAAAAACCATCTAATACTTTAGAGTACAAATTTTGGGACTAAATCCCGTACACAACTTAAACAATACTAAAAAGACATAAAAGAACATATTGGGTATTGTCCTCGAATCTATGAGGACTCACCAAGTCTTCATCTTCAACACTTAGAAACCTATCAAAGCCATGACATGTCATCATCTCCAAATCCCTACACTTTAGTTCAAAAAGGGAAAGAAAGGGGTTAGCACAATTAGGTACTAAGTATGGAGACCATGCAAAAACATGTCAAAGAGGACATTTCCAAGGAAGTAATGCTTTCATATTATTTGATAAAACCTTTCCTTTACAAGTATAAGAGACA
>NW_006239191.1:900552-905297 GCF_000226075.1 Solanum tuberosum | reverse complement strand
CAGCAGCACGGACCGTAGATCGACCTACGGTCCGTCAATCCCCTCTGTAACTCCATACTTAGAATCTTCAAAAATCAGGTACTGGAACCCTCGCAGTATCACTCTACGAATCAACAGTACGGTCCGTAGATCAGTCTACGGACCGTCAATGGGCATCGTGGTTCCACACTTGGTCAGATTTCCCTGATTTGTCCTTAACACATTCCTGCTGATCTACGGTCATCACCTACGGACCGTGAATGGACTTACGGGCCGTAGATGACCTCCGTGGACGCCTTTTTCTGCATTTCCTTCAGCTATCTCTAAACTTCTGCGCCTGAACACCTTTCCTGCAAAACATGATAAAACACATAAAAAAAAAATATAAAAAGGCCCTAGACACACACAACTTGTAAGTGAAATGTATTAGAAATACCGTAAACTCACGGTATATCAAGCACACGGCATTTTGTACTGTTTTAGTCTCCATCTATGTATATAGACTTGTCTTTTACCTTTCGAGACAGTCCATTCTCTATGGTCCACTTTTGGGACTTGTACTCGTTTTGTTAGTAGCTCTGTACTAGTGACTTCCAGGTTCTGAGAAGGATCTTTATTTGTATATATGTTTTGGTTTGCTTCCGCCTGTTTATGTTGTTATCTTAAATTTTGCCTACTCTTGTTTAGCTTCTGCCCTCAAACCCATTACTTATTGTTTTAGGTTCCGGGTTGGTTTACCTACTGGTGGGTTATAGGAGGTGTCATCATGATTCGAGGAATGGGTCGTGACATTCAGACTTAGAACCTAGAGGGCTTTGAGGTGGAGCCTCAAATAAGGTAGTCTCTGGAAGCTACCTTTAGTCACAAACTATGTGCCCCCATAGGATTTACTTAAATGACTTAGCTAGTGGATCCACTTTAGAAAATGATGATATGTACGGATTCTACCTTGGCAAATAAATTCCTCTTCTTTCGGTATGAGAGATATACTGGTTAAAGCTAATATCCCACAAAACGACTATGTTTTTTCAAAGCTATTCTTATGTCTCTTATTTCAATGTATTTGACCTTATTTCATGATTTACATTTCATTGCTTCTTTAAATCTTTAAAAGTTTCAAAGAAATATCTTGTCTTCATATTTTAAGCCATTCATGTTTTCATGCCTATTTTATGCATATTTCCCCATACTTAGTACATTACATGTACTAATGCATACTTGTGACTACATTGTTTAACTAATATAGGTTTCGACGCTCCTACCTCCCATTCTCATGGCTAGTTGATCTCATTGATAGTTCGAAGATCAAGAGTTGGTGAGTCTTCATGTTTCGTGGACTGAGATATTTTTATAGATTTATTATGGCATTTTTGTTTTCAGACTTTGTATGCGATGTGTGGATTACGTCTCGATCACTTTCTCTATATGTATTAGATGGCTTATTGAGACTTATATTAGACTTCATCTTTGTCAAAACTATATTTTGAACTATTTATTTCTATTGTCTTGTATTATGTATGCTAAGTGGCTTGTGTAGGGCCTTTCAGGGTTCTATACGCCATATTACGCTTAGGGTATAATTTGGGTCGTGGCAAGGGTGCAGGTTCGGGTCATGAGACCACTATAAATCGACTGAATCTCAAGCAATTCCAAATCAGTAAGCCTGACCAAGATTGGTCCTTAGACACGCTTCCATGCAGGGTTCGAGTTGTACAGTCTCTAGTGGCTTCACCAGCGCGTGAGATCCATTCACATCTCCTCCAAACACCAAATTTTGGTTATAAGAGGATCAGAGGGAGATTTTCTCCCTAGGTAGGTAGTGACAAGTAGTTTTGAAGTCACATGAATCAGAAATAAGGTAGTTGCAAATTCCGCCTACCATGGTGAACCATCACTTCAAATCTCACAATTCAGGCTAGGCTCTGATACCATGAGCAAGGACTTGGAGAGAATAACTCCCTCTCCTTCAAAAACCTCCATCTTTTACTACCTCTCATATCCCATCTTTACTCTCTCAAATTTATTTTGTTCTTTTTCTCTTTTTTGGAGCCTGCATTCCACCTTTTCTTTCTCCTGATGGCACCTAGGGAATTTTCATTACAAATTGAGAAGAAGAAGAGGAAGGAGGATATGAAGGACGGATAAAATCAAACCATATTGGACATATGTTCTTTGTCATATATATATATTTGTACTAATAATTATGGACTGAAAGAGTTCCTTCGAGTATAGGAGATGAAATATATCTTACTTCCACACTAATAAATATGTTTTGGGTTTGAAAAGTTGTTATCACGGGGAGGAGATTGGCAAATCTACGCTGGACGTGTGTTTTTTTCCATATATGAACCATGTTGTCCAATTGAAAACACTCATATATGAAGGTGTGTGCTAAAAGATTTCCTTTGATTATAAGAGGATGCAATGTATCGCATTTTCCATACAAATAAAGATGTGTTCTGGGTTGATCCAATTGTTTTTAGGACGGGGATGATGAGGAAGTGGAGACTAGAGGAGGGTTGTTTATGTCTCTAGGTCATTTTATGTCTCTAGCATGACCACTTGATGAAATTTAGTGGGAAGTGGGGTAAATGACCAATACTACCAATCCATGTTGGATATTCTCTCTTTTCATAACTGAACTATGTCGTCTAATTCAAAACCATCATATGAAAGCAGGGATCGAAAGAGTTCCAATGAGCATAAAAGGATGAAATGTATCTCATGTCCATACTTATAAATATGTGTTTAGTTTTGTTTGATCAAGTTATGAATTTATCCTTTCAGATGAGCTTCATGTGAACTAATGTCCACTATGGGATAACATCCCAACGAGTTCTAGGTTGCATGAAACTTTGCGCTAAGAGTTACAGAGAATCCATACATATTAGTACTACTACTACTTCATGAAAAAGGTGAAAAGATGCAACTTGAATATGTCATTAGAGAAAAAAGTAGAGTGGGGAACATGAAATGTTAGGAATTTGAAAATAAAATTTGTGAAAGAGGAGTGGAAAACAAAGTAAATACTACTTATTGGATTAGTGAGAAATGCATACTTAGCGCGTATTGTGGAACTTGATTTGAATCATTAACACCAATCAAGGTTCAAGAAGATCATGTATTTATTATGTTAACTTAACGAGTTAAGGGTGTGTTAAAGAGTCCTCTTTATGAAATCATATATAGTTAATTGGTTATTCTTTAAGTATTTCAGTTTGTTGACATATAAAAAATGGATTTGATTAGTTGACAGGCCCGGTTTTCCCCACCAACTACTCTTGGCTGTTGTAACTCAACTGCATCACCAAGATTTACTCTGATAGGATTAACTGGAAGTCCTTGATTATTCATTTTTCGCAAAGTATTGTTCAACTCTGGATCGTACGGAGTAAGTGGTTCGCCTTGGCTCCGTGTACTTGGCATACACTAAAGTCGGAATCTGAGAGAGACAAAATCAAAGAGAAAAAGTTAAATTAGGAAATATTTGACTAATGTTCAATAATGCATTTAAAAATAAATCTAAAAGCCAGCTTCGCCGGCAGCGGCGCCAAAATTTGATACGCTCAAATTACACCTCCCTAAAGAAGTATAAGCGATCGTTATCAAGTAAAGAAGCCAACTTGTAGGTTGGGTCGATCCCACGAGAAAAAATGGTTTAGACTTTACTTTAACCAACAATTATATTCAATTAGCCAAAGTACTTCCAGAAACAAGAAATAAAAAGGGGGGATTTGTGAAACAAATTCTAAGAGTTCAGAAAGTAATCAATAAACAAAAGTTGATTTCGATTTTTATCAAGATGAGAAAATTAACTAGGGTATCCGTGTTCACCACAAGCTCATAACGCAGTAATTCTAGTAACCGCAATTCTTTCCTAGTGTATTACATGCAAAGTGATAAGTTAGGTATCTCTAAAATCCTTAAATCCGGCATCTAAAGAATATCACCCCGCACCTTGATCCGGCTACGTGTGTATAATTTACTAACCCTTACCTTTACCTCATATTAGACATCATAATCGATGTTTGGCTTAGTTATTACTTCGCACCAATCAACACTAGCCTATTAGATAGTATCACACTAAATCTATGTTGATAATTATTTTTTTGTTGATTACCTCCTTGATCCGGCAAGTAGCAACAAGGCGAGTTCTAACGCGTGCACTCGTTAAAAAGACTTTTAAACGAAAGAATTATAATGCATGCAAAATACTATTCAAGACTTACTTATTTACTGTTCATACTTTGCTAATCGCTCATGGATCCCACAACCCTAGTTGTGAAGTTTAGTTGCCCATAATAGCAAGAACACAATTCATAATATTAGATGAAGAAATCATTAACTTACGTAAAAAGAATAATAAACCCAAAATTTCCACTTGAATTGCAAAGCCAAAATCTTCAAAACAAACTAAGGAAATCAATAATTGTTAGGTTTCTCAATTGATCTCCTAAGTCACAAAGTAAAACTAGAATAATAATGTCTAACCCCCAAAAACGAGGTTTACATGCCCTATTTATAGAAAACAAATCCTAAATTAAAAGGGAAACAAATTAAGGAAAGTGTGTTAAGGTACGCGTCTTCAATCCACGAGACCGACTTACGGACCGTCGATGGATCTACGGTCCGTAAGACCCTTCCGTCAGTCAGGACTTAGAAAATATTTCAGCTTCCAAAAATCAGCTACTCTGAAGCAAACGACGGACCAACAATACGGACCGTAGATCGATCTACGGTCCATACTGTTGGTCCGTCGTTTGCTT
>NW_006239191.1:897621-900253 GCF_000226075.1 Solanum tuberosum | reverse complement strand
CTCTCTACCCCCCCTAATTGTTGGGGTGCACCTTCGTTCTCTTAGACTCGACAAGCTAATTCATGTGGTTCATACCATGACATAGATCGACCAACTGACACAAAACATGCACCTTCTCACTATCACCAAGATACCAACTTTCCGATAATATAACTAGTGCCCTTACTTCAAACGAAATCCCCTTTTTCCAAGAATGAATGGCATTCATGGTACAAGGATTTATTCAACACTCACGCTCAGAAGTAATTTCAAAAATAGTTAGTGCTCGATGCCATAAGTTTGCACTTATTTTCACCGCTTAGACTCTCCAAAATAGACTCTAAGATCACTATAGGACTTTCTTGGCTTGTAACGTAGGTTTAGGGTCAGGTGTGGTACATTTGGGTACTGCTTAGTGACTTTCTTCCCTCCTTGACATTACACTCGGCTTTCAACTTCTTTTTGCCCTGTTTTTGCCATCCAATCGTTTTACTTTCTTTCCCTTTATTTTCTTCAACCACGAATGTGACTTCAGGCTTTGTAGCTCCTTTTATTTTATTGTTATTTTATTTTATTTTTATTTTAGCTTTCAACAAGTCACATCATTTATTTTCTATCTTTTCATCATAACTCTTTACATACCCATTTTTCTTTCAGTCCCCTCTTTCATAGCTACCCTCAACTTATGAATTTTCCATTAGTTGAGGTACACAATACCCGATATCGGGTCAGGGACAAGATTTGAAGTTACTTTTTACATTAGCCACCCTCAACTTAGGCTTTTGGCCTAGGTCGAAGTGCACATGTCCAAGAAGGGACCGGGGCCAACATAGTAGATTATAGGAAAGTGAGTTCAGTGTTTAAGAAGAAATGGTTTGATTTTAGGCTCAAATTATTTGGATCAAAGGGAGCATTTATTTCATTTGGTTGGATCCTTCTTTTAGGCGATTTGTGGACTTTTTAGAACAATGGCATATGATCACTTCCTAACTTCTAGATTGAATTGTCTTAGCAGGACTAACCAGGCAAGTTCTAGTTTTGCACAAAATCTGTTTGAACACTCAACGATTCTCACGACACTCTTGGCACATAGTTCCATCATCAGGTTATCAGATTCCCCAGTTCAAGTTTTAGCTTAAGTCATGCCCTCAAGTTGGTTCATGATTATGTCATACTCAAAGCTGACACATTCAACTTATTGTAGTCTACAACTTCTAGCACACATCACAAAATCTGACATGTATCATTTTTCATCAGCCATCATGCTTCTTTCTATTTCATGCTTCTACAGATACGATCCTAACACATGCCGGTTCAACAGAAATTAAACAGTTTCCTAGGGAAAAAGAACACAGGCAAGAAAACCCCACGAGAGGATTCATGAGTTGGGTTATTCAGACTTCACCCTATCACTCATAATTCATTTACTCCACCACCAACAAAAATAGATGCGATTGTCCCCAATGCACACAAAATCAGTAAAAGAAAATGGATTGGGTGAAGCAAACCTGTGGCGCAAAGCGCCGACGAATCATCAACAAGCAGGGGGGTCCAGTCTCCCGGAGCCCGCTGGAACAGTGGTGGTGGTACCCTCAGTAGTGCCCACGTCTGCAATCATAGCACTCTCAGTAGTGCTCTCTATCAATCTCACCGCACCATCAGTGGTGCTCACAACGTCTCTCAAAACAGGCTGAACCTCTGCAACTGGGACAGAGCTTGATGCCCCTGCAACTCTCTCACGCACCCTCCTCTGGCGTAACTTTTCGTCTACGATCGAAGCCCTCCTAGCCCCCTTCTTCTGCCGACGCTGTCTCTTGTGAGCTTTTTCTTCCTCTGCGCGATAAGAACGGTGCCACTTGCCTTTGGCATGTGTCGGTGTAGGTCCCTCCTCGGCGGTCCCACTGAATAGAGCATCTAGCACTGTATCATCAGCCAATGCAGTAGGAGCAGCTGGAGTCTCAACTGAAGGTGCAGCAAGAATAGCATCAACGTCAGTCCAAAGGCTGGCTAAATCAGCCTGCAAACCAGATAGATTTGTGGTCGGGGCTGATCGCTCGAGAACTCTCAACTCGAAGGCATCAAGCTGCTTATTAACAGCCTGGACCTTTCGGTCCATTATCCCCTCCATCATGCGCTCCATCCTCGCCTCGGACTCAGCTATCGACTTTTGCATCCACGGCTGGATGTGATGTAGTAGTGTGGCCATCTGAGCCTCTAACTTCTGTACTCTGGCTAATGGGACAACAGTAGCTCCTAATTGTGGTGTGGACCGGGAAGAACTAGGAGCTATATTAGCTACTTGAGAAGAAGAGCCCGAGACAGTGTCGGCGTGGTCTAGGATAATGGGATCACCGCCTTGTGCCTGCCCCACTGTGTCTGCAAGATCGGTACCCAAGGGAGGTACCTCAATCTAGGGCTCTCTGCGAGGTGCTGCCACATTTGCCTCATCTCGAATATGGCTGATGTCCAATACCCCTGTAGGGTGGACTAACTTGTCACAATGCCAGATCGGCACTCCAGAGTCCCTGCACAAATGAAAAATCAGACATGGGAAAGGGTAAGTAGTGGAGGTCCTGAAAGCCCTCTCGTGAATCTCTGCCAAAAGCATGCGGGCAAAGTCGATCTCCACACCTGCTACCAATGCTGCAACCAT
>NW_006239191.1:895267-897538 GCF_000226075.1 Solanum tuberosum | reverse complement strand
CTACCAATGCTGCAACCATCACCGCTCTGTCCCATGTGACTTGATTGTCAGCTTTTGTAGGCGACACTCTGTTACGTACCAGCAGCCAGTAGAACTTGACCACAAAATTTAATGTGGCCTTCTAAATGCCCAATCGTGGAGCGGCGACCTATTCCGTACGCTTGCCATCTGCAGCAATGTACCTGGCCAACCATAGTAGAACAGTCTCTCGCTGCTCATCGTTTTTCTGGAAAGCGCCACTCCGTACGATGACGCAGCGGTAATCAAACTCTGAAGTGTTAAGAGACCAAGAGTGGCCCGTGGTAGGACCATAGAGAAAACGGCTAATGGTGGCAGGTGCTATGTCCACCGGACAACCCCGGACCATAGTAGAAGTGAGAGGATCTTGAGCTAAGGGCTTTGATCTTTTGGTAATTGAACCGCGGAGAGTGGCGGCATATGAGGCGTAGAACTCTCGTACCATCTCCTCACTATACGTCCCGGGGTCTCGAGCTATCCAGTCACACTTGTGAAAGTTAAACAGCCGGTGGATTTCCGGGACAGTGTGCAAGCTCCCTGTGAGGACTCTGTGCTCCTCTGTAATAAGTCTGGCCATTTTCTGTTTGTCATTGATCATCTTGGCATCCCGATATATTTGCCATTGGCCCTCTACGCACCATCTATTTGGCTCGCCGGCTACTGGAGTGGGTCATTATTCCATGGTACAGCTATGGACTCCGAGCTAGTTGCCTCATCAGACGAGGCTGCTTGGTCATTCTCATCAGATTTTGTGGCTGATTTAGTACTGGACCCTGCAGGATGGTCAGGCTCAGATCCGATGGGCAGACTCGGAGCCTGAAGCATGGTCGGACTCAGGTCCTGAATAGACCCCTCTGAACTGGAGGCAGCCCCAGTTGGTGATCCGATCAGTGTGTGCTCCTCATCAGACTGGAAGACAGTGACTACGTCGGGAAGCACCTTCAGGGGTGCCTCTGGTGCCTTGAGGTGCAGTGTGAGAAGTCCTAGGGTTGAGAGGAACATATGATGGATCTGTGTCGGTGTCTGTGTTCTCATCGATTAACCGGAAACTAGGGGCAACAGATTTGGACTTGCCCCGTTTTGAGTAGGTGACCATCTTCTTGGATGCCATCGTACCTGCGGGAATGATATTAGTGCCAAAACTAACCATACGCTACAAAAAAAACTTTAGAATTGGTAACGACCCTCAACTGAGTACACAGAAAAAATTCATACAGATGCTACAGTGGTCATCCACGGAGGAGTCCTACGGTCCGTGGACCTCTTCCGTGGATCAGGGGGCCTGTCATATAGGTCGCAGATGGAAACCACAGAAGTGCAGAATGGCCCGTGGATGGACCTACGGACCGTAGTCCACATCCGTGGTTTCACACTTAGTGAAATTTTTCATGTGCAACCATTTACGAACCCCATCTACGGTCCGTAAATGGATCTACGTTCTGTAGATGGGGTATCGTGGATGCCATCTGTGCCAGGTATCATGTATTTTTTGCCGTAGTTGTCAACATTAACACAATCTCATCATGCATTTACATCATTAAATTATGCTAGTTCTTCATACTTAAGATTCCGACTGATTATTTTACCAAACAACTTAGACTAGTTGTGGAACCCTAAGTCGAAACCAACATATAGTTTTTACGATCACATACAATAATGCTACACAATCACTATCTATCATTCCAAGGGCATTGTAATTTTTAAGTTTATTATGCAATTTCATCTAACAATTACCCAAGGTCAAGACCCAACTCCCGACTTTCTATATTCAATCTATGAATCGAAATTCAAAGTGAGGGGAAAGTCTATTACCTTACAAGGAACGAGGAGTGGGGTGATTGCGTGATGACACTAAGCTTAGCAAGACCAAGGAGTCACCTCTTCGTTTCTGACCAAACACCGGACCCTTGTTGTTAGATAATGGGATGGGTTGTATTTGAAATGGAAGCGAAGTTGGGGAATTATGAAAGGGATGATATTATGGAGGAGTTATGGAGTGATTTAGGGAGGTTATGGGATGTTAGAAACGGTTGTGGTTGTAATGAAGGGAAGAGGAATGGTTTAAAACAAATGGGGGTTTTAAATAGGGGGTCCGAGTTAGGTCAGACAGCCTGAGGGTTTGGACTCACGAGACCCCATCTACGGTCCGTGAGTCGGTCTACAGTCCGTAGATCAGGACCGTAGATCACTCTTTAACTTAGAAAAATTTAGAGGCTTACTTGGGATCTACTGACACCATCCACAGTCCATGAG
>NW_006239191.1:893879-894075 GCF_000226075.1 Solanum tuberosum | reverse complement strand
AAAATGGTTTAGACTTTACTTTAACCGACAATTATATTCAATTAGCCAAAGTACTTCCAGAAACAAGAAATAAAAAGGGGGGATTTGTGAAACAAATTCTAAGAGTTCAGTAAGTAATCAATAAACAAAGGTTGATTTCGATTTTTATCAAGATGAGAAAATTAACTAGGGTATCCGTGTTCACCACAAGCTCATA
>NW_006239191.1:882877-893301 GCF_000226075.1 Solanum tuberosum | reverse complement strand
CAGAATTTCCACTTGAATTGCAAAGCCAAAATCTTCAAAACAAACTTAGGAAATCAATAATTATTAGGTTTCTCAATTGAACTCCTAAGTCCCAAAGTAAAACTAAAATAATAATGTCTAACCCCCAAAAACGAGGTTTACATGCCCTATTTATAGAAAACAAATCCTAAATTAAAAGGGAAATGAATTAAAGAAAGTTTTGTTCAGTTACGCGTCTTCAATCCACGAGACCGACTTACGGACCGTCGATGGATCTACGGTCCGTAAGTCCCTTCCGTCAGTCAGGACTTAGAAAATATTTCAGCTTCCAAAAATCAGCTTCTCTGAAGCAAACGACGAACCAGCAATACGGACTGTAGATCGATCTACGGTCCGTCAATCCCATTCGTAGCTCCACGCTTAGAATCTTGAAAAATCAGGTACTGAAACCCTCGCAGTATCACTCTACGGATCAACAGTACGGTTCGTAGATGATCTACGGACCGTCAATGGACACTGTGGTTCCACACTAGGTCAGATTTCCCTGATTTGTCCTTCATGCCTTGCCTGTTGATCTACGGTCATCACCTACGGACCGTGAATGGACCTACGGTCCGTAGATCACCTCCGTGAATGCCTTTCTTCTGCATTTCTTTCAATTTTCTCTACATTTCCGCGCCTGAACATCTTTCCTGCAAAACATTATAAAAACACATCAGAACCAATATAAAAAGGCCTTAGACACACAACTTGTAAGTGAAATGTATTAGAAATACCGTAAACTAACGGTACATCAACAGGTAAGGCATTGCTGGATTAGTAATCTTATCTTTGAGAGAAAAGCTTTTAAGAAATCTATGTTTCTGTCAACATATACTTTATAGACTCATTTTTGTTTATGGTTGAGATTTTTTTGAAGTTCTACCTTATTTGACTACCTTTGATTGGAAAGATGCAGTTCTCCACTCTTTGATTTGTTGTTTTGAGTGTTTTTGTTGGATGGTATTTATAATTGCTAACATCATTTAGTTTTTTGTAAAATGATTGCACCATTATGACTATATCTTCCTTTATTTGTTTTGGTATCCTCTTGCAGATAAGTGTTGGGTATATAGCAAGAGTTAATGGGAAATGGAGGGAAGAAGAAAAGAGAGGAACTTGGAAAGTTGGGAACTTGAAAAGTCCTCTTATGCTTTAGTGAAAAGGCATTTCTCCCTCATCGATGGTGGAAAAGGAAAACTAGAAGAGTTTAAATATAGAAACACTAGTATTAATTGTTAAAAAGGATGGAAAGAGGGACCCCTCTCGCGCCGTCGTCGTCGTCGCTCGCTCGGCTCGGCTTCGGTTTCGGCTTTTGATTTGGGTTTGGAAAACGATTAATCGAGAGATTATTTTTTGGACAAAGTTTGTTTTAATTATTTAGTTAATTATTTATTTAATTAATTAAATTAAATTAAATTAAATGGCCAAAACGCCAAAATGTTTCAATTAATTAGTTAATTAACCGAAACGTTTCGATTATTTAGTTAATTGACCTACCCGACTCAGATCCACGTGTGACCCATTTTATTTAAATTCTTTCCCATTTTATTTAAATTTCCCGCCGTTGGAAGTGACTGTTCTGAAAGGTTGCAACTTTCGGGAACAGTCATGACTGTTTGAAAGGTTGCAAACTTTCATGAATGGTCGTGTGGATTCTGAAAGGGTTGCAACATTTCGGAACCAGTTCCTCTTGCCTATAAATACATTGATTCTTCAGATTTGTTCCTTACGAATTTTTCTGATTTCTTCTTCTTCTTCTGCACAAAGTTTCTTCGTGTACTTTAATGCTGTTAAGTGGTTCGCTGACACCAGAGTTTTGGGTATCAAAAAACTGGTGATTGAGATCATTCTATCCTCGGAGGACATATTCCAAATCAAACCTCGGATACTAGAGGGGAATAATTTCCTTAAGGGGACACTGTGCATGCAGTGGGCTTGATCTTTTCCGTTCTGTCTTTTTCCAGATTCTGGTATGTTTTACAAATTTTAGTTGTTCTGAATTAATTTATATTCTTCTGTTCTTACTGGTTCATTAAAACTTTGGTTACTTCATGTTTCTGCAAAGTTTATTCGAATCAGTAATTCTGTTTTAAACACAGATTGGCAACAATAAGTACATACATGAAAATTACCAAAACAGTCAAGTTAAAGGTTAATGAGTCAGATAGTGTTGGAGATGTCAAAGCTTTGCTTGGGGATTTATGTTCTACGAATTTTGTGGGGAATTTATTTCTTGAGGATTTACTTTGGAATTTTTTTACATGTAGAATTACTTGGGGTTTTATTGTTATGAATTTGGATAGAGAATTTTTGAGGAATGCATACTTGAATTTTTTTTACATAATTTAATAGGAAATTTTTTATTGAATCTAAGAACTTGTTTATTTGAAAACATCGAGGAATATTTTCTTTAAAATAGATTTGACCAAATAAAAAATTACAATAAAATAAAAATAACAATGACATAAGAATGAATTTTATTTTAAATATTTACTCTACTTTTGGATTAAATAAATTACTATACAATAATATTAATCTAATAGGGTGTGTGTGCGCGCGCGCACATTTGTGAGTGTGTGTGAAATAAATAAAGTTTACTTGTATATCCAATTGATATTTTTATAAGCATTAAAAATGATATTATTTCGCTATATATATTAACTTATTATATGATAATTTATTTGCAAATATATAATTGAGCATGTTCAAATATAATTATTAAAAGATAAAATTAAAATTATAAATACCAGAAATACCTAATTTAATAGTTCAAAAGTCTAAGTATAGAATATATGAGCAAGCCTATGGTATTGTAAATGTATGGTATTCTATTGTGAAAGTGAGCATCTACCGAGTCCGTGTACTTGAGAAATATAGTGATTTTTGTGTGAAAATGGGACTTCTATACATAAAGGGCACAAGTTACGTTGTCGAAAAATCATTATCACTGTGATTGTTACCTATGTATGTGATTGGTTCCATTGTTAAGTCTATTTCATGAATTGATCTGTATGTGTTGCCTTGTTTTGGAATAAATGATTCCATAGTTGGTTTAAATGAAAAGAGTGGAGAATATGTTGTTTGGAAAATGTCATGTGATTACTTTAGATTTTCTTTTGTATTGTGTCATTTTTTGTTAGTAGTAACGCTTGAGGACGAGCAACAATTTTAAGTTGAGGGTGTTGATGTACCACAGATATACAATACTTATAATGCATTAATGTTGGAGTTTTTCATGTTTCTTAGGAATTTGTTAGTAGATTTGACAGTATTCTTGTCTATGTTTTCAGGAAAATAGGTTGGGGCAATAGGAGTGAAGAATTTTAGTAAAGCAACATTTTTTTAAAGACATACGGGTCAACCTTCGAGCCGTAGTCATCTTTATGATCCATAGGACTGATTTGTACATGAGGACTACAGTGTTTTGACCTAAGTGTGGTACCATAAGATCGGACTATGAGTTGTAGGTCTTAGTCGTTGACGGACTCAAAAAATTTGAGTCACAATACTTTGGACTACAATTTCCCAATACAGGTCGTCCAAAGTTCTACGGGTCATAGAGCATATCTGTAGAAAGTGTCCAGGTGACCTTTGAAGAGGCTGCCTTCTACGAGTGGGGTCTACGAGCTATCGTTTGACCTATGAGTGGTAGACCAGGAACCGTAGACCCGACTGCCGAATCCTACTTTTCCTATGTTTTCTTTGTTTATTTTAATTAGGATTACATATCTATAAATAGGTCGTTTTTATTTACTTTTGATGTCAGACAACTTATACTTTGGTTGTTGACTTTGAAAAATAATTTGTGAAATATTTCTCCATAGTAATTCTTGAATCATTGGTTTATATTGCATCTTATGTTCTTCAATTAAAGATTCAGGAATTCGACAATTATAATTGTAAGTTCATGATTTATCTTAACTCCATTAATATGAATTGTGATCAAACAAAAATGAGTAGCTAATTCCACAAATAGGGTTTTGGGTATCATGAAAAATTAACAACGTAGACATAATAATTAGTAATTCTTGAATAGTATTTATCCATGTATTAACTTTTTTGTTCACGTTGATTGCTTATTATGAGGGCATGTGTTAGAACACGCCTTGTTCTTAAGTTTCTGACCAATGAAGTAATGAATGAGAAAAGAGATTATACAACGGAGATATGGGGACTAAACCCTCATCTTATTGCTTGACCTAGACCAGGAGATAGTTAATCTGGGGTCAAAGGTATTGATTATTAAAACATACACTCGTAGTCCTACCGAAGTTGTGTGGTGAAATTCACTTATTTGGGCGACCATCCACTATGGAGATACCTAACTTATTGACTTTGCATGCTAGACACTAGACAAGGTTACTACTATAAGGTTTATTGCATTATGAACTTGCGAGGAACACAAATACCCTAGGTTTATCTTCTATTAATTTTACAAAACATTCAACCCTGCTTACTGTATTACGTGTTACTACAAACATCCAATGGAGATTTTGTTTCATAAACCCCCCCCCCCCTTTTGCAAAAATAACTCGACCAAAAGTACCACTAACAATCAATTAGGCTAAGTCTAGACCTCATTCCTCATGGGATCAACCCTGTAACACCTCGGACTTCGAGAAAGGGCTAAAAAGGACAAATGGGCAAGTCCACAAATCGAAAATGGACCATGGACCCTTCCTGGCACCGTAGATGGGCCGTTTAGGGTCCACGTCCTATTAAGGGCATTGGTAACCACCATCCAAGACTTCCTGGGCAGGAGTCACCTAGACAGCACCTTTGACGGCCCGTGGTGACTTGGATGGCCCTTTTAGGGGTCCGTACAAGTCACCCTCATTTCTTTTTTTTCCAAGGGATGGGGTTGGGGTGTATAATAACCTTTTTTTTAGGATGCCCGGGAACAACTCCTAGGTCAATTAAGGAGAAAAAAATGAATTAAGTGACCCATTACCTATCAAATTAAAGGCCTTTGAGTCCTCTTTCCAACGCCACCAAGTTTGCCTAATTTCGATCCCGGAGTAAAAAGTTGTGACCATTTTAGTGAAGCCTTGTCGTGCAGGGCAACATAACGACCCACTAGATGGGCCATGGTGCTTTAAATGGCCCGGGATGCCCCTCTTTTAAGTCACCTCGTAAGTTTTAAGTCATGGTCGTATTGGTCTTTCCCTCTATGCTTTGGTAATTAAAATACTTCGTTGCACTTCGTCTAAGACTAACTAATTAGTCAAAAACTACCTAAAACAAATAAGTTTCCTCTCAAGTCGATTTCAAGTAGAAAATGAGTGTCTTCTCTAATTTCCAAGCCTAGTGTTCTCTCCTCCAAACATTAACTTCAGATTTCTTGCAGGGATTTTCATCCACCAGGTATGTTGGCATTCAGTAAGGGTTTTGTTCGCCCATATGTCCAAAAACTTCAAACCCTTTTTTCGATTATTATGGTTTTATGAAACTAGGGTTCTTTCCCAACTATGCAGATTCTCTACAAAACTGATTCTTGTGATTCCTAGTCGATTCTATACTTATTTAAATGAGTTCGCATGAATTATTATGGAGATTTGAAAGGAAAACAACTCACCCTGTAATTGTAGTATTTTCACATGAATTAGCTCTTCTCCAGAATTTAGCTCAGAGTGTTAGCATTTAGTTTTAAGCAAACATTTAGTCAATTTTCTATCCACAGCTTTTCTCAAAAATTGTTTTTAGACCAGTTTAGTTCTATCTCATGAATTCAGGTCCATAATTTAAAATGAGCTACTAGTATTTAGTTTGAGAGTAGTGTTTAGCACCGAGTTGAACTAGGGTTTAGTGTACCCTCAAGTCTCAGAACTACATTTCATCGTTGGTTTATAAGTCCCCCTCTATTGGGCATAAGTTTTTGTGATCACGCCACAGTCATGTCGTTATACCCTGGTAACGTATATTAGGTCCTCTCGATGGGGGCGTATATACCGAACTCCACGTTTAGCTCACGTGGTTTATGTCATTTAATAGAATCTCCACGGTATTAGCTTCAGTAAGGTACTTTACTACATGCCCGTAGTTGTATTTATTCTCAGTTTTTCAGCACGCTTCCAGGTTACTCATGCATTCTAGTTTTTATGTATTGTATCTTAGGCCTATGTACTTTAGTTCTCTTCAGTTTACATACTTGACTAGTACTTTTAGCATGTTTATATATTCAATCAGCTTTGCATATCCCCGGTGCTCAGTACATCCGAAGTACTGACGCATACTCTATGGTGCATCCTATTATGATGCAGGCTCAAGTTCAACCATAATATTAGCCCATACCAACGCCACATCAATGATAGTGTCATGACCCGAGCCTACATCCCGGACGTAACACAACGTACAAAACTTTAAAAAGACTCATAGCATTCATAACATAAGACATAAGAAAATGGTACGGAATTTAAAAACATTTATCCATACAATCAAAGTCTTTATTTAAAAACAACGAAAGTCTAACTTTGTCTCACATGGCCATCTAATACAACTTGAGTCAATAATAGGGTCACAGTCCTTCAACATAGTCCAGAACATAAAATGACATGAAAGAAACTAGGAAATAACAACTCTCGTCCTCGAACCATGAGGACTCACCACTAGCTTTGGAGAATAGTCAATTGAGGCTTTGAACCATAGAAATTGTTTACATCCCTACTTCATTCAAATAAGGAGAAACGTCGTGGTGACTCGAAAAATAATCAATTAACTTAATTTCAAAAGAATTTTAAGAATAAATGAATTTTAAAAGAGTCACCACCTAATTTTAGGAAAAAATAGAAAACTATTTAAAGTGATCTACGAAACCATTAAATTTTAGGTAAGAGGTTCAAGTGATTCCAAAGGAAAGGTGTTAAGCATCCTTCGAAATCCACAAATGTGGTTCCCGACTGAATTCATTTTTTTAAATTGAGGAAGAGATAAAATAGTATACAAGTATAACAAACATGTGATATACAAAAGTAACAAAATAAAATAATAATATAAGAAACGGCCTAAGGTTTGCCTAATATCGATAATATACACAATAATGAAATAAAAATATAATTATGAACTCCCTTTGTTTAGCTTCAATGGAAAGAAACTCCAGGGTGCCTGTAAAGACACTTAGTAAAAGTATTAGTACTAAATAAACATGAATAAAAATAAATAAACTAAATAATAACTGAAAAATAAAAATCCATCTTATGAACATGGGAGGCCTTGAAAATCGACGGTAATTTCTTCATCGGTCAATTTTAACAAATAAAAATATATGAACTTAAGCTAAATTTTCATCTTTTAAAATGAGGAGACCTCGAAAACCGACTGAGAGATTTTTTCATTGACCAATTTTAATATTTTTCAACCATAAAATGACATGAAACAGACAAAAGAACAATGGAATATAAACTAATATAAGATGCAACAACCTAATAATGACAGAATAATAAAATAATAGTAATTAAATAATAAACCAACACACACCTGTAATTTCTTAGAAAATGAATAAATCTAGAATAATCTCATGTAAGCAAAATTAGAAACATCAATATAAACTAGATAAACAAACCAAAATAGAATGGTTAAGAAAATGAAAACAACAATAAGTAATTTATTAAAGAGAGACTACCCATATCACTGGAAAATAATATAAACACAATCACTAAATATTAAAGTAACTATAAAATTGATAAAGAATACGAAAAATTGGAACCAAAGTGCAATAGCATAGCTTACTGGGAAAATTCTTTAAAGAAAAATGCCTGAAATCAAAAGGAAATAAAATTGCAAACAAAAATCAAGCAATCACTAGCAAATTAACATAACTTACTAACAAAAATTCCAAACAATATAAATCTATCCATAAACAGTAGTAAACAACAAAACAAGATTAACACAACAATGAACAGTAAATAATCAACCCAAGAAAATCACTAACCTAGAAAAATTTCAAGTAGAAAACAATAGAACATAAAGGAAAAAATAATGGAGAGGCAGACAAACAGCAAACTAACATCACAGTAAAATCATTGGAGTTGAACTTGCCGACCAGATTTATTCATCAAATATAGCAATATAAACAGATAAGTATGAACAAACTCCATCAACACATAAACATGAACAGATCCAAAATGTAATAAAATAAAAAGGAGAAGAACATTGGAGTGTTACCATAGGAAATAGAGAATGACGGAGAGGCCACTGGATCTCGTCGGAGTTCGCGGGTTTCGCCGGAGAATCCATGGAGACGCTGAAGAATGGAGAAACGAAGGTGGGGTTCTATTTTTTATCGCTTGAGCTTCGAGCTCGCGGTGGTCGGTTTTGTATCTGAGCTTCGCCGGAGCTAGCAGGTTTCGCCGGAGAATCTGAATGGTGGCTCACTACTCCGATATTGAGCGTGAATACTTCGCCATTAATGGCTAAGAGCAATGGTCACTGGTGGAATGCTAGAGCTTCGCGCTAGTGGTGGTTTGCTAGAGTTGTTCCCTGGAGATGGAGTTTTCATGGTCGCCGGAGATGGCATTTTCTGGTTGTTTCTATGTGTCTTGGAGGTCGTTTGGTGGCTGTTTGTTGTTGTTGTTGTTGTTGTTAACAGCTCCGTTTGGTGGTTTTGGGTCGTTTCCGGTGACTATTTCACCGGAAAAGGGGGGAAAACGAAGAGGGTTTTGGTCTGGTGGTGGCGAGCTGGTGGTTTTTCGGTGGTTTGGGAGCTGCTTGAGTGAGGTTTTGGTGGTGATGATTGGTGGGGTTTTGGTGGTCTGATTACTGATGGTTTGTTCTCACGTCGGTTCAGGGTCTGTTTGGTAGTTGTTTCCATGCCGGAAATGTAGTTTGGGAGGAGATGAGGAAGGAGGATGGCGACAACTTTGAGAATATAAAGAGTTTCACTCATTTTGGAATTTTCACCACACCCTTTAACTTAGTCACTAAGATATTATATAATAAGAAAGTGAAACTGCCTTAATATAATATCATTATCTTTAAATTGTGGGCCAAAATCACTAGTTAATAAAATATATGTGTATGAATTCTTATTCATATTTGAATGAATTTTTAGACTGTGCAAAATCAAAATAAATATTAACAATTATAACGAATAAAATAAATACTAAAAAATGTAATGAACGTAACATGTAAAGAATACAATTTAATAGAAATAATAATTTAATCAAAATGAACAATTATTTGAAGGTAGTCAACCGGTTATGACAAAAATAATGTAATTAAAATTGACAAATAAGGATATATATTGATAAGCTTATTTAAAATTATAAAAAATATATATATTTTGAACTATTGAATAAATATGACTTAAAAGTTACTAATTTTGAAAATGTTAGGCCAAAATTGAGTGTCAACAGAAATCACCTTAAGACCCGGAATCTACACTTGTAAAAATGTAGAAGAAATATGGGTTAGCACAAAAATGTACTAAATGTGATAGTCATGCAAAAATCATGCTAAAAAGGATATTTTTGTTGAAAACCATGCATTTTGTCAACTTTAAGAATCATCATGAAACTTGAGTATAAAAGCATAGCATACAAGCATATTCAACATGTATATCATTATAACATAATAGAACTGTCATCTTAGGCAACCCTAAGTTATACTTGTACAATTGGATGGCATCCCATAATACCATTCTTACTAAGTACCACTTTGAGGCCACCATAACATACTTATCATTCTCCATTCTCTTCTTTAGTCAATAATCATAGATAAGGAACACATTAAGCCTTTAAGTCAACATTCTCATTAGCATCACTATAAGCACATTCATTTCATTAGACATTATCTTTTGAGGAACACACCATGACACTCTCAAAGTCTACTCGTGCAATGCATGAATGGCATCCCATACTACCACCCACATTTTATAGAACCTCTTGAGTAACCATAACACATAACTCACACGATGGGAATAAGCCATAACTGACATAGACCATGTCAGCAAACAATGGAATCCGGTGTCTATCCCACACCGTAAAGGGTTGATCTACTTGCCTAAGGTAAAACCGATAACATTTAGCTTAGGTGGATCCGCTAGCTATAACCTACGTGGGCACATAGTTATGGGATAAGAAAGGTGTTCATTGAAACCCGGCCTAAGGTGGGGAGAGCTTCCACCTCACAATATCCAATGGGTGCTAATCTTTAAATTTCCATAGAGTAGTTCATTCTCATTAACATTATTATACTTGAGAGGGCTACCACCATAGCTCTGATACCATTTTTCGTAGCGGAACTGGTAGTTGGGGAAGTCATAAGAGTAGTAGTGTGGTAGGTGAGTAACTTATTTTAAAGATTTTATTATAATATCTTTTTACTAAGTGTCTTAATCTTGATAGCTCTTTAATATTATTTTTTGGTAGTGTTAAATTCATGGTAATATGTAGTAATATTTATTGTAA
>NW_006239191.1:838581-876139 GCF_000226075.1 Solanum tuberosum | reverse complement strand
TCTTCTTTATTCATTTATAAGTTGTGTTGTAGTTTATATTCTAAGTTTTCTATTTGTATCTGTAGATAAAAAATAGTTTTTCTCTGTGCTACTATAGATTTTTTTACAAATTCCTGCAAATATATTACTATTAAGTCTATTTTGCCTATGTCTCAATTCTTGTCTTTTTGCTATAATTATTTAGTTAAGTTTTTGTCTATATTCTCCATTCTCGTTATTCATTGTTTCTTTAAGTATTGAATATATTTATATTCTATTTTAGATATATTATCTATTAATTAATCTAATTTGTCGTTATCAGTTTTTGTGATATTGAGTTTTTTATATTCCGAATATAATTTCTTTAATTTTCTTCTTATTTTTCTTAACTCTCTACTAGTATGTTTCTTACTTTGTTTCTTATTATCCATAGCTCTGATACCATTTTTCGTAGTACATTATTACATATTACACACATGAATAAATATTACTAATATGTAGTAATCTAATATGTAGTACATTATTACACACATGAAAGGGCTACCACCATTATGTCTACCAATTGAAGGTACATTATTAGGATAATTCATTAAATCCTCAAGAAAGGGCTATCACCATTAGGTCTACCGATTCAAGGTTCATCATTACATTAGTTCATAGACTCATCATGAAAGGGCTACCACCATTAGGTCTACCGATTCTAGACAAAGCCTTAGAATACTTTATTGATCATTTATGAAAGGGTCACCACCATTAGGTCTACCGATTTAAGGTTCATTAAGTCAAGATATTTTTGTTACACAAGAAAAGGATGCCCTAAGCCTACCACTTCAAGGTACATCAATCAAGATCACTTTCAATTACACAAGAAGAGGATGCCTTAAGCCTACCAATTCAAGGTATATCTATATCATCATCATTCACAACTGTATAATTGAGAATAACCTTTCAACAATATCACAATTGCATTGTAGTCATAATCACAATACTTTCATTGAAATCACAAAGCATGTACATAAGCATCATGATTATACAACAATCTTCATAATTTTCCCTTCAAGGACTGTGATTCACATTCAACCTAACATCTGCAATTATTACATTCGATAAGGAGAATATCATGATTCAATAAACTCAATCAATATAGACATAATCTATTTGCATGCTTTCATAACCAATCAACCCACATCATGAAGTCACAATTTAACAATATGGGAACTTCATGGGTTCTTAGGGGGATTTCATCATAAATCAACAATTAAACATCAATTCAATCATAATCCATCATAAATCAACCATTGAAAATGTTTTGAAAGAGAACCCATGACTTAGATTGAAACCCTAACTTTTGGGAAATTGAAAGTTTTGAAATCTAGTTTTGAAGGGACTTTATGGGTGAAAGCTACCCATAGATGAAAAGCCAACATACTTTAATGGAGTACCTTGGTTCTTCAAGGCCTAGCCTCCACTTCTTCTTCTTCTTCTTCTTCTTTGGGAACTTTTAGAGAGAAATATTGTGAGGAAGATGAACTCTTGGATTTTCTTTTTTATTCTTTTAAAAGTGACTTAGTTGGGGAAAATGAGTCTAAAAAAGCTTATATACTTGCTAGGAAAAGAGTATAATAATGTAGGTTCAATTTTGGAAGAAAACTAAAGACCCTTAATGTCTCAACTTAAAACTTACTAACCTCCACGACTTGGTTCGCCAAGTGGACCCTTGGTCTGCCAAATTTTCCAGCAACCCACCCCAAATATCCAGCCAAGTTGGCGATGGGGGAGGCCCTTGTGTGATGCACCAAATGGATTGCCGAGCCCCGACCTGGCTCACCCAATAATCCAACAGCTAGGCCATGGGGACAGCCCACTAGGCGACCCCAAGTGACTTTGGCGAGGCGCCAAGTTGCTTGGGCGACCAGGATTCCCTTAGCCAAAAGGTCCAAGGAAAGAATATTTTCCTTTACCCTTACCAAGGTAGATTAGGCCCTTTCCCTCTTTCGATCTTAACGTTAACCCTCATGTTTAGCTCTAGGGTAGCCTATAGATTTCGGAGTGTCACATGATCTCCCCCTTGGGAACATTCGTCCTCGAATGACGATCTAGACATCTCATGGAAGTAAAGACTCAATACTAGCAACCCATCATGCATGCAACATAAAAAATAATGCAACTTTCAAAGGAGGAAACCTCAACTCTGTCTCAACATTATCAATGCAACATAAGGAAGTAGGAACTACAATTAGCAACCCATTATGCATGAAAACTTCGACATTTCACAAATTCATTGGAGGAACTACCTTCTCCAACTCAAATCATGCACATCATAATATCATGAAACCAATTATGCAATTACTCTCCAAAGCACAATAAAGCATGTTTAACGATTCATCTCATGAAGCATATAGGCAACTCATACTAAATGCACAACAACATGAAGAACACATAAATCATAAAAACTCATTTTCTTATTAAACATGACTTCATCAAGAACATGCATAACATAAGGAGATCATGGAAACACATAATCACACATGACTCCAAAACATGAAACAAGCCACAAGGAACTCTTCATCTCAAGCTTAAATAGAAATAGAAGAAAGAGATAAGGATATCGAAACTCTCAACAACATTGCCTTCCAGACACACTATCTCCCCCTCTAGAGTAAACCCATACTAAGGCTAACATCAAAATAGCATAGGGACCTTAATAAAACATTTACATCCATAAGGAATTATCAACATACATGTGCCTTCATTCGGAAGGGCTCTTTTGTCCTCTCTAGATCGGAGTGCATAAAAGTGGCCATGCTTTGGAGCATTGGGATCCGGACCGCTAAGTGAAGCTTGCTTGGCCTCTCTCCCTTTTTCCGTAAGTGTAGGACAATCTTTCACTTGATTATCACTCTTTCCACAACTATAATACCCATTTGTACCGGCTAGGCACTTACCATGGTGTTTCTTTCCACAATTGGTGCAAGTAGGTTTAGGAAATGGAGGCCCACTAACTTTCTCTTGGTTAACCCTAGGAGTGTTTGAAGAATATTGGTTAGAGGACCTCTTTTTGTACCTTGGTTGTCCTTGTTTATCGGGCCTAGCTCTTTTCATCTCTCTATTCTTTCTCCTAAGTTTGCATTCCTCCATTTATTGAGCATGCACCATAAGCCTAGAGATATTCATGTTATCATGGAGCATTGATGTACGACATTCTTCTCTAACCAAGTCGGACACACCCGTCATAAACCTATTAATCTCATCCCTCAGATTCGCCACCATAGATGGAGCATACTTAGATAGTTGGGTAAATTTCAAGGAATATTCATTGACACTCATTCTACCTTGCTTAAGGTTAATGAATTCCTCCATCTTAGCCTCCCTTAACTCTCGGGGAAAGAATCTACCTAGAAATGCTTTCTTAAACACCTCCCAATCTATGGGACCTGCTTCTACCGGCCTACTTCTCTTCCATTGAGTATACCAAACTTGAGCAACATCATTCAATTGGTAAGCGACTAACTCTACTTTTTCTACCGAAGTCACCCCCATAGCATCAATTATTTTATAAACCTCATCCACAAATTCTTGAGGATCCTCTCCCATGCACCTTGGAACTAAGAAACACCGGAGGATTCATTCTTGTAAAATCCCTCAACCTAGAAGACATGGAGTTAGGATTCACATGATTCCCAACATCTCTAGTGGCTTGGGCCATCATAGCTTGAGCTAATGTTAAAAAAGCTGACCTAATTTCCACATTTTTCATAGCCGCTGGATCAATCGGAGCTTGAGGAGCTTGATTCTCTTGAGGAACTTCTTCATTGACATTGTTGCCTTCTATTCTCCTTGCGTTAGTCCTTCATGTATTCATATCCTAAAGACACAAAAGACGGATTAGGAGATGGACTTTGTAGAGTTAAACTCTGTGGCACGACTTAAGAGAAATGAAGAAAGTGAAATTTCCTAACATCTTATAGCCTCTCATTCATAAATGTAGCGCGCTTCACACTCATGAAGAAGACTCTACTAGATGTGGCTTATAAGACATCATCCAAAAACCATCCCTACATATTGTACACTGATACCATGTTTGTCACGACCCGAGCCTACACCCCGGACATAACACGACGTATAGGACCCCGAAAAGCCTCATACAAGCCTCATAGCATTCATAATATAATACATAAGAAAATGGTTCGAAATTTAAAAACATTTAACCATTTAATCAATGTCCTTATTTAAAAACAACGAAAGTCTAACTTTGACTCACATGGCCATCTAATACAACTTGAATCAATAATAGGGACACAACCCTTCAACATACTCCGAAACCTAAAATGACATGAAAGAAACTAGGAAAGAACAACACTCGTCCTCGAACCATGAGAACTCACCACTAGCTTTGGAGAATAATCAATCCAAGCTTTGAAACATACAAATCACCTTAAGACCCGAAACCTACACTTTGTAAAAATGTAGAAGAAATATGGGTTAGCACAAAAATGTACTAAGTATGACAGCCATGCAAAAATCATGCTAAAAAGGACAGTTTGGTTGAAAACCATGCATTTTGTCAACTTTAAGATTCATCATGAAACTTGAGTATAAAAACATAGGATACAAGCATATTCAACATGTATATCATTATAACATAAGAGAACCGTCATCTTAGGCAACCCTTAGTTATACTTGTGCAATGAATGAATGGCACCCCATAATACCATTCATACTAAGTACCACTTTGAGGCCACCATAACATACTTACCACTCTTCATTCTCTTATTTAGTCAATAATCATAGACAAAGAACACATTAAGCCTTTAAGTCAACATTCTCATTAGCATCATTATAAGCACATTCATTTCATTAGACATTATCTTTTGAGGAACACACCATGACACTCTCAAAGTCTACTCGTGCAATGCATGAATGGCATTCCATACTACCACCCACATTTTATAGAACCTCTTGAGTAACCATAGCACATAACTCACACGATGGGAATAAGCCATAACGGACATAGACCATGTCAGTAAACAATGGAATCCGGTGTCTATCCCACACCGTAAAGGGTTGATCTACTTGCCTAAGGTAGAACCGGTAAAATTTAGCTTAGGTGGATCCGCTAGCTATAACCTATGTGGGCACATAGTTATGGGATAAGAAAGGTGTTCATTAAAACCTGGCCTAACGTGGAGAGAACTTCCACCTCACAATATCCAATGGGTGCTAATCTTTAAATTCCCATAGAGTAGTTCGTTCTCATTAACATTATTATAGTTGAGAGGGCTACCACCATTAGGTCTACCAACCCAAATTACATTATTACACACATTAAAGGGCTATCACAATTAGGTCTACCGATTCAAGGTACATTATTAGGATAACTCATTAAATCCTCAAGAAAGGGCTACCACCATTACGTCTACCGATTCAAGGTTTATCATTATATTAGTTCATAGACTCATCATGAAAGGGCTACCACCAATAGGTTTACCAATTCGAAACAAGGCCTTAGAATACTTGATTAATCATTTATGAAAGTGTTACAACCATTAGGTCTACCGATTCAAGGTTCATTAAGTCAAGATACCTTAGTTACACAAGAAGAGGATTCCCTAAGCCTACCAATTCAAGGTACATCAATCAAGATCACTTTCAACTACACAAGAAGAGGATGCCCTAAGCCTACCAATTCAAGGTATATGTTAACATTGAAGAAATATTTCATAATATATCGTCATCATTCACAAGTCTATAATTGAGAATAACCTTTCAACAATATCACAATTGCTTTGTAGTCATAATCACATTAATTTCATTAAAATCACAAAGCATGTACATAAGCATCATGATTATACAACAATCTTCATAATTTTCCCTTCAAGGTCCATGATTCACATTCAACCCAACATCGAGAATTATTACATTAGATAAGGAGAATATCATGATTCAATAAACTCAATCAATATAGACATAATCTATTCACATGCTTTCATGATCACTCAACCCACATCATGAAGTCAAAATTTAACATTATGGGATATTCATGGGTTCTTGGGGGGATTTCATCATAAATCAACAAATAAACATCAATTCAATAATAATCCATCATAAATCAACCATTGAAAATGTTTTGAAAGAGAACCCATGACTTAGATTGAAACCCTAACTTTTGGGGAAATTGAAAGTTTTGGAATCTAGTTTTGAAGGGACTATACGGGTGAAAGCTACCCATAGATGAAAAGTCACCATACCTTAATGGAGTTTTCCCCTAAATTTTAGAATAAAGACCTTGGTTCTTCAAGCCCTAACCTCAACTTCTTCTTCTTCTTTGGGAACTTTTTGAGAGAGAAATATTGTGAGAAAGATGAACTTTTGGTTTTCTTTTTTATTCTTTTAAAAGTGACTTAATTGGGGGAAATTGAGTCTAAAAAAGCTTATGTACTTTCTAGGAAAAGAGTATAATAATGTAGGTTCAATTTTTCAAAAAAACTAAAATCCCTTAAAGTCTCAACTTAAAACTTACTAACCTCCACGACTTGGCTCGCCAAGTGGACCCTTGGTCCTCCAAATTTTCTAGCAACTCACTCTAAGTAGCCAGCCAAGTTGGCGATAGGCGAGTCCCTTGGGCAATGCGCCAAACGAGTTGGCGATCCCCGACCTAGATCGCCCAATAATCTAGCAGCTAGGCCATGGAGACAGCCCACTAGACGATCCCAAGTGACTTTGGTGAGGTGCCAAGTTGCTTGGGCGACCAGGCTGCCCTTCACCAAAAGGTCCAAGGAAAAATATTTTCCTTTACCCATCCCAAGGTAGATTAGGCCCTTGCCCTCTTCCAATATTTACGTTAACCCTCATGTTTAGCTCTAGGGGTAGCCTACTAGATTTCGGAGTGTCACATGATACCATGTTTGTCATGACTCGAGCCTACACCCCGAACGTAACATGGCGTACAAGACTCCAAAAAGCCTTATACAAGCCTCATAGCATTCATAACATAAGACATAAGAAAATTGAACAGAATTTAAAAACATTTATCCATACAATTGAAGTCTATATTTAAAAACAGCGGAAGTCTAACTTTGTCTCACATGGCCATCTAATACAACTTGAATCAATAATAGGGTCACAACCCTTCAACATAGTCCGAAACCTAAAATGACATGAAGGAAACTAGGAAAGAACAATTCTCGTCCTCGAACCATGAGGACTCGCCACTAGCTTTGGAGAATAGTCAATCCAAGCTTTGAACCATAGAAATCACCTTAATACCCGGAACATACACTTTGTAAAAATGTAGAAGAAATATGGGTTAGCAAAAAAATGTACTAAATGTGATAGTCATGCAAAAATCATGCTAAAAAGGACATTTTTGTTGAAAACCATGCATTTTGTCAACTTCAAGAATCATCATGAAACTTGAGTATAAAAACATAGGATACTAGCATATTCAACATGTATATCATTATAACATAATAGAACCGTCATCTTAGGCAACACTAAGTTATACTGGTGCAATGTATGGATGGCATCTCATAATACTATTCATACTAAGTACCACTTTGAGGCGACCATAACATACTTACCATTCTTCATTCTCTTCTTTAGTTAATAATCATAGACAAGGAACACATTAAGCCTTTAAGTCAACATTCTCATTAGCATCATTATAAGCACATTCATTTCATTAGACATTAGCTTTTAAGGAACACACCATGACACTCTCAAAGCCTACTCGTGCAATGCATGAATAGCATCCCATACTACCACCCACACTTTATAGCACCTCTTGAGTAACCATAGCACATAACTCACATGAAGGGAATAAGCCCTAACCGACATAGACTATGTGTGCAAACCATGGAATCTGGTGTCTATCCCACACCGTAAAGGGTTGGTCTACTTGCCTAAGGTAGAACCGGTAACATTTTGCTTAGGTGGATCCACTCGCTAAAACATATGTGGGCACATAGTTATGGGATAAGAAAGGTGTTCATTGAAATCCAGCCTAACATGGGGAGAGCTTCCACCTTACAATATCCACTCGGTGCTAAGCTTTAAATTCTCATTGAGTAGTTCATTCTCATTAACATTATTATACTTGAGAGGGGTACAACCATTAGGTCTACCGAACCAAAGTACATTATTACACATATGAAAGGGCTACCACCATTAGGTCTACCGATTCAAGGTACATTATTAGGATAGCTCATTAAATCCTCAAGAAAGGGTTACCACCATTAGGTCTACCTATTCAAGGTTCATCATTACATTAGTTCATAGTCTCATCATGATAAGGCTACACCATTAGGTCTACCGATTCAAAACAAAGCCTTAGAATATTTCATTAATCATTTATGAAAGGGCTACCAGCATTAGGTTTATCGATTCAAGGGTCATTAAGTCAAGATACTTTAGTTACACAAGAAGAGGAAGCCCTAATCTTACCAATTCAAGGTACATCAATCAAGATCACTTTCAATTACATAAGAAAATAATTCCCTAAGCCTACCAATTCATGGTATATCTTTACATTGAAAAAACACCTTTCACAATATATCATTATCATTCACAAGTGTATAATTGAGTATAACCTTTCAACAATATCACAATTGCATGGTAGTCATAATCACATTATTTCATTGAAATCACAAAGTATGTACATAAGCATCATGATTATACAACAATCTTCATTATTTTCCCTTCAAGGTCCATGATTCACATTCAACCCAACATCTAAAATTATTACATTAGAGAAGGAGAATATCATGATTCAATAAACTCAATCAATATAGACATAATATATTCACATGGCTCCAAAATCAATCAACCCACATCATGAAGTCACAATTTAACAATATGGGAAATTCAGGGGTTCTTGGGGGAATTTCATCATAAATCAACAATTAAACATCAATTCAATCATAATACATCATAAATCAATCATTGAAAACTTTTTGAAAGAGAACCCATGACTTAGATAGAAACCCTAACTTTTGGGCAAATTGAAAGCTTTGAAATCTAGTTTTGAAGGGACTCTATAGGTAAAAGCTACCCATATATGAAAATACATCATATCTTAATAGAGATTTCCCCTAAATTTGAGAAGAAAGACCTTGGTTCTTCAAGCCCTAGCCTCCACTTCTTCTTCTTCTTTGGGAACTTCTAGAGAAAGAAATATTGTGAGGAAGATGAACTCTTGGGTTTTCCTTTTTATTCTTTTATAAGTGACTTAATTAGGGGAAATTGAGTCTAAAAAAGCCTTATATACTTGCTAGGAAAAGATTAAAATAATGTAGGTTCAATTTTGGAAGAAAACTAAAGACCCGTAAAGTCTCAACTTAAAACTTACTAACCTCCACGACTTGGCTCGCCAAGGGCACTTGGCGACTCACCCATGGCACTTGGCGATTCGCCAAGTGGACCCTTGGTCCGCCAAATTTTCCAGCAACTCACCCTAAGAATCCACCCACTTGGCAATGGGGAAGGCCCTTGGGAGATGTGCCAAGCGGGTTGGCATGCCTCGAGCTAAATTGCCTAATAATCCAGCAGCTAGGCCATGGGAACAGCCCACTAGACGACTCCATGTGACTTTGACGAGGCACCAAGTTGCTTGGGTGACCAGGCTTCCCTTCGCCAAAAGGTCCAAGGAAAAAATATTTTCTTTTACCCTTCCCAAGGTAGATTAGGCCTTTGCCCTCTTCTGATCTTGACGTTAACCTTCACGTTTAGCTCTAGGGTAGCCTACTAGATTCTAAAGTGTCACAGATAGTAAGGGGTGAGTCATCATCATATGAGGACGTTTCTTTATGTTTTTTCATTTCGTTGGTTCGTTATTAGCTTCAGCATTTTAGAGTTAGTTGGGGACTTGTCCCAACAACTCATTAGTATTAGACTCTTTCAAGCATAGAGTCAAACTTAGTTGATTTGGGTTGTTCTACTTTGAACTCAGTTATTTCTTTAAGATATTCTCAATTGAATTCCTTTAGATTATATATTCATTTTTTCAGTTATTCTTCCGTTTGATTATAGTTATTTCAGTATGCTTGTGATATTCCAGATTCAAGGTTAGTTTGGGATTACTTGTGACCCTAGGTCCTGTGTTACGTTTAGGAGCTAGCTTCGGGGTGTGACAAACTTGGTATCAGAGCATCAGTTTCAAGAGTCCTAGGGTGCCTGAAAGCCATACTAAGTAGAGTCTCTTTCATGGGTGTGAAGCGCGCCACACCTATGAGGGGGAGACTACGAGGTGATCTAAGAAAAACTTCAGCTCTTTTGATATATTTATCATGTGATGGAGTGTGATTCAACTTCTCCCTTCTAATCTATCGTTATGCATTTCAGATCATACCTCCTCGCAGAGCTAACACACGCAATGCTAACGTAGTTCCTCCAGTCCCTGACCATGAAGTTACAAAATGCAGAGTTCCATGATGTGATCCAATTGTTGGCTCAGACCATAGCCAACCATTGCAACTAGTAGGCCCAAGTTTCTCCAAACCCCACTAGTGGATCAGCTGCATCCAGGGTTTGAGATTTTGTTTGTATGAATCCGCCTGAGTTTCTAGGGTCGAAGGTTGGTGAGGACCCCCAGAATGTTATTGATGAGATTAAGAAGATTCTTGAGGTAATGCAAGTGACAGGTATTGATAGTGTTGAACTAGAATCCTATCAACTCAAGGATGTGGCTCATATTTGTTCCACGCAGTGGAAAGGCAACAGGGGTGCGAATGCAGCTCCAGTGACGTGGGACTATTTACTGGAGTTTTTCTAGATAGGTTCTTCCCGAGATAGTTGAGGGAGGCTAGGGCCCAGGAATTTATGAATTTGACGTAGTGTTCGATGTAAATCCAAGAATATGGGCTAAAGTTCACTCAACTATCCAATTATGCTCCACATATGGTGGCCGATTCGAGAGCATAAATGGGCAAGTTCTTGTTTGGAGTTTCTGATATGGTAATGACCGAGTGCAGGAATATTATATTATTAGGATATATCAATATATCCAGCCTAATGACCCATGCTCAGCAGGTCGAGAGAGATAAGCTCAAGGAAATGTCTAAGGATAACAAAAAGGCTAGAACGGGAAACTATATATATTCTTAGCAGAGGTCGGTGGTGGAAATTGCTTACAGTTTCTGTAGAGGTTTACAGCCCCAACGCCTTCATGAGCTAGCGCTCTGTCCCTAAGGCTTCGACATGATCAGAAAGTGAGGGCATCAAACTCTATTTCTAAAGGCAGTGTTTCAGGTAACCGGACTTTTCCATCTTAGCCAAAGTATGGTAAGAACCATCTGAACGAGTGTTTTGCTGGCAAAGAGGGGTGTTTTGGGTGCAGCCAACTTGATCATAGGTTGAAGGATTGCCCTTCTGCTAGGCAGGGTGAAGGAGAAAATAAAGCTCAATCTATAACTCCAGCAGCTCCAGCGAGTTGCCCCACTCAGTAGGGTGCCTCGTCTGGTACAAGTGGTGGCCAGTGCCAAAACAGGTTATATGCTCTCCAGGCTCGACAGGATCAGGAAAATTCTCCCGATGTGGTTGTGGGTGTGTTACAAGTCTTTCATTTAAATGTTTATGCATTGTTAGATCAAGGGGCAACACTTTCTTTCGTAACTCCTTATATAAAAGTAAACTTTTGTGTCAGTCCAGAAATCCTCCCAGAACTCTTCTCAGTCTCTACTCCAGTTGGTGACCTAGTTATACCTAAATGAGTATACATAATTAAATTGCCCTTTCACAGTTTCCTAAAATGTCACCTCATCATACCTTCTAGAGCTAGCAATGGTAGATTTTGATATCATTCTAGGCATGAATTGGTTACATTCCTATTATGCCTCAGTTAATTGTAGAACTAGGATTGTTCGGTTTCAGTTTCCAAAACAGCCAGTTGTAGAATGGAAGGGTAGTAACTCAGTGCCTGTAGCTCATTTCATCTCTTACCTTAAGGCCAGAAAAATGATTTCCAAAGGGTATATCTATCGTCTTGTTTGAGTTAAAGATTCAAACTCCGAAACCCCAACTCTTGAGTCAGTCCTCGTTGTAAATGAGTTTTCAGAAGTGTTCCCAGAAGATCTTCTCAAAGTTCCTCCCAAAAGAAAAATTGACTTCAGAATAAACCTCCTTCCAAATACCCAACCCATTTAAATTCATCCTTAGAGGATGGCTCCAACTAAGCTTATGGAATTGAAAGAACAGTTGAAAGACCTTCTAGATAAGGGCTTCATCATACCCAGCATCTCTCTATGGGGTGTTCTAGTGTTGTTCGTGTGAATGAAAGACGGTTCCATCGGGATGTGTATTGACTGCCTTCAGTTGAATAAATCACAATCTAGAATAAATATCCCATCTAGAGGATTGATGATTTGTTCGACCAGGTTCATGGTGCTAGTTGCTTTTCTAAGATAGACCTCAGATTTGGCTATCATCAACTCAGGGTCAGAGATAGTGATATACCGAAGACAACCTTTAGGAATCGGTATGGTCAATTTGTAGTTATGTCATTTGGACCAACAAATTCTCCTACAGCTTTCATGGACTTAATGAACAGGGTGTTCAACTAGTATTTGGACTTATTCGTCATCGTCTTTATTGATGATATCCTCGTTTATTCTCGGAATGAGGAAAAACATGTGAATCATCTGAGAGTTGTTTTTCAAACACTCAATGATTGCCAGCATTTCGCTAAGTTCAACAAATGTGAATTCTGGTTACAGTCAGTCGCTTTCCTTGGTCATGTGGTATCCAACGAAGGGATCCAAGTGAATTCTCAAAAAAACTAGGCAGTAAAGCACTCGCCCAGACCCACCTCTCTAACTGATATCAGAAGTTTCTTGGGTTTGGCCAGTTACTACTGGAGGTTTGTTAAAAGATTTTCATCCATAACTGTCCTATTGACTAAGATGACTCAGAAAAAGGTTAAGTTTCAGTGGTCAGATGAGTATTAGAAAAGCTTCTTAGAACTAAAGACCAGGTTGACTACAACTCTTGTCTTGAATCTACCAGACGGTACAGACAGTTCTATGGTTTATTTTGATGCATATAGGGTTGGCCTAGGTTGTGTGTTAATGCAGCAGGGTAAGGTCATAGCTTATGCTTCGAGACAACTTAAAGTCCATAAGAAGAACTACCTCACTCATGACCTCGAACTTGCAGCCGTCATGTTTTCCCTGAAGATTTGGAGACACTACTTGTATGGTGTTCATGTTGATGTGTTCACTAATCATAAGGGCCTCCAGTAGGTGTTCACTAAGAAATAATTGAATCTTCGTCAGAGAAGATGGCTTGAGTTCCTCAAAGACTACAAATGAATGTGCTCAATCATCCGGGTAAGGCTAACGTAGTTACTGATGCTCTCAGCAGACTGTCTATGGGTAGTGTGTCACACGTTGAGGAGGAGAAGAAAAAATTAGACAAAGTTCACAGGCTCACTCACTTAAGAGTTTGCCTTATGGACACATCAGATAGTGGTGATATAGTTCATAATGGATTAGAATCTTCATTGGTAGCGGAGTTTATTGAGAAACAAGACAGTGATCTTATATTGCTTCAGTTAAAAAGTGCAGTTCATCAACAGAGAGTTGAGGTGTTCTCCCAAAGGGGAAATGGTGTGCTTCGTTACCAGGGTCACTTATGTGTTCCAAATGTTAATGAGTTAAGGCAGCAGATCCTTATAGAAGCCCATAATTCCATCCAAATATTAATGAGTTAAGGCAGCAGATCCTTATAGAAGCCCATAATTCCAGATATTTTATTCATTTGCATGCCACTAAGATATACCGTGATCTACAGGAAGTCTACAAAACTCGACATTCCAGAGTTAACCACACTGACAGAATTCTCATATGTGCATGTTTACAAAGAATGTTTACCAAATTCAAACCTTGGCTTAAGTTTCCAAGTCAACATGCCTAATGACACAAACTCTCACCAGAAGTCTCGGGGACCGAACCAACCATGCCCCCAACCTAAAATGGCCCTTTCGAAGTTGATGAAATCGTCAGCATTGCATTTTGAGGCCGTATTTTTGAACTTTTGACTGAAGTCAACCGTTCAATTTTCAAAGGCTTCAAAATATGGAAATTCGCACATATTTTAAATGAACGATCCGGCGATCGAACTGTCTATCTTAGCAAGTCATAAATGACTTGGGGTCACTACAGGAGAACTCTAAACTTTGAAAAGATATGAAAACGAAGAAAATGACCCGGAGGATCATTTCATTTTTATTTTGGAAATTTAAATATGTAAGATGCTAATTCTAAATTATGCAGATTTAAGAAATAAAAATACCTATTTGTTTTTTTAAAAATAATTTTAAATTTTAAAAAAAAAACTTTGATTCTTTGAAATTATATATATATATAATGTTATTTGTAAATTATACAGTTTTTTCAAATAGAAATTCATTGTCAACTTTATGTAAACCCCTACGAAAAAAATTATCTAGAAAAATATGTTACAAAAAAAAAATACATACTCCGAAAACAAAATAGATTAAAGAAATAAGAATACTTATTTTTGAAAAAAAAAGCAATTATCAAATAAAATAAAAATATAAATGATATCAATTTTCAAAGCAATAAAAGAAATTCCTAGAGAAAATGATGAAAGGAAGAACCAAAATAGGAGATGTATATTGATAATTAGGATATTGATAACAACCAAAATAGTGACCAACTATTTGGAGAAATCGAGGCATAGATATATCATGTTAATTATAAAACCCTATATTTAAGGAAAGGATATTATTAATTGATTAAGTATTATTTTCATTCATTTTCTGTATTTTGGTTTTTAATGAGGTTATTATTTGTTAGGTATCATTAGAAATCTAATGTCATATATTGAAATTTAAAAAGTTCGGTTACGACTAGTAATATTCTCTCTTAAATGTGTCGTTTATTAAATTTTCTCATTAAGAATGTCACTATTATTATTTAATGAGTAAAACAAAATCCTAAATAAATATATTATTTCATTTCTCTTTAAACACATTTTACTTCCAATTTTTCTTTACCCATTTCCAATTGAAAATTTTAATCGTGGACTAACGGGTTTCACCACGCTAAAGTATATATTTATTGTTTTTTCAACTAAGTGAATATTCTTATTGCTTCCACGTATCTTTCATTTTTCATTTCAAAATTTGAAAAAACCCATTTTGTTTTCACCATGGAAATATTTTTAAAATAGAAATTTTAGTTGGCAAGATCAGTGGTGGCTCATATTAATTAGTGTCCTAAATCCAAAAGTATATCAGAGGCCTAGCTTCTCTTTTTTTTTTTTTTTTTAAATCCAAAGTTATTTCTTCTTTTTAATGAAAAATCTTATTTTTTCTATAGTCCATATATATATATATATATATATTCCAAAATATTCTGAGGGTCTCAGACGGATGCCTCATTTTTAAAGGCATTGAGCCGCCTCAGTGCAAGATTGGAGAAGCGAGTGTCCATTCATCCGGACAAAAAAAAAAGCAGAATGATGATTGAAATGAACATAACAATTTCTTCATCAAGACTAGAGGAGACAACAAAAAATACTCAGTTATGGAACAATTTCTTCTTACCTGACTTGAAAAATTATAGCATAAAATAAATTACTCAATCATAAATTACTTTTGACTCGGTAATCAACAAAGTTATTCCGGTGGCAAATGTACAACTAAACTATATACTAATCTTTTCACTGAGGTATCGTTTATGAAAACTTTTTTTCTTGAAAATACAGTCAAGTCAGCTCTTTACTTTCTGTTGTCTGAAATATAATTAATTTTTTGGTTTTTTTTTTCCAGTTGCATTAATATTTCGATCACCAAAGCTCTTAATAGTAATGGTCTATACAAGGTAAATAAAACAATATTAGAGATTCAATCCATTTTGTTTGTATACTTTGAAATTCTTGATTTTGTATCAGGTGTTTTCTAGTGTGCGGACAAGATAAATGTCACGTTTCCGGCGCCAAGAGGGATCACATTTGACTTCAAGCTTAAAAATGGGTCTACAATCGAATCCAAAACTTCAAATTCAAATTGATTTATTGTTATTGAAAGGGGTTGAGAAAGTACTACCACCATTGATGGACAAAGTTTCAAGCTTAAAAGTAGGTCTACAATCAAATTGAAAATTTCAAGCTTAAATCGATTTGTTATTGTTGAAAGGGGTTGAAAATATTCTTGAAATAGATGATGTACAAAGCACCCAATAACCTAGATCTCTACTACGCTAATGAAGATGAAGTTTTTTTTTTGTCAGCAAGCATAAAGTCTACAGATTTAAAGAATTTGAAAGACACAAGATTGACACAACTTGCAGGGGATTTTACATGTTGAAGCTGGATGGAATGGGGAAGATATAAAGTTTGAAGTGAATGTGAAGAAGAGTGTAGTTTTAGTGAACAAGTCATCTTCTTTCTTGAAAGATACGTTCTTGATTCCATGGTCATAGTGGGTTGAGAAGAATAGAGCGATGGTTTTTGATGAAAATGAAGAATGGGTTTTGGCACCACCCTTTTGTGTTGTGGGTCGGATGGATTTTTAATTTTTTGGTAAAAAATAAGCAAAATCGGGTAAATCATTTAGATGAAGCCACGTGTCAATCTGTTAGTCTTAAGGGTATAGACGATCCAAAATATTGACGGTAAGGGTATACACAACCTTAAAGTATAATGGGATATTGACATACCATTTATGATAGTTCGGAGATATATTTGTACTTTTTTCCTTATTTATTTACCATAGTTCACTAATATAACCTTAGAATTGGTAGTTTTAGGTGATTTAATGGTAGAAAAAACCTAGTTTGGGTGAAAAATCATAAGGTTTTCCTAGGATATGGGATTTGCATATAATATGAAAATATTTAGGTCATTTGTGATTGATTTGTATTATATTATTATTTTAGACCAAGAAAAAGCTAAAGTTTCACAAAAAGAATCAAGGTTCGTGATTACACTTTTGCAACATTGTTTGGAGCCTAGGTAGGCTAGGTTTTCTTAACTGAGAAGTTAGACTTTTTTTATTGCATGGTATTTTGTAGATTAATGGGAGGTTTCATGTCTAGGTCTTCTGGCAGTCTGAATGGTTAAGGGTTCTAGCTATTGATTATTAACCTTGGATCTTTTTGTCAAGGTGGCTTGGTGGGAAAGTCAAATTGGAAAGAAAAAGTGCAGAAAATTTACTGAGGAAGTAACTATGAGTCCTATTTACGGATCGTAGAAAGGCCTACGAGCCATAGAAGGAAAGTCATAGATTTGAGTTGAGTTAAGTTTTTGGAAAATTCAATTTTCTGAAGTTTGACCTACGAGTAGCCAAGACGGATCGTAGATGGCATCCGTAGAAGTGATTCAGACTTGGTAAAATTTTGGACTTGAGCTCGGGGTCTACATAAGAGGTCTACGGACCGTAGAATGAACGAAGGATCGTAGATTGGTTTCGTGGGAAGTTGAATGAATTTTAGATTTCTAAAGTTGGTTCTACTGTTGAGCAGTATGGGTCATAGAAATTAGGACAAATAATGTCTTGGACAGCAAACGAGTCGTGATATTTGCACTCTTTTTGTTTAAGTGTTGCAAAAGTCCTTATTACAAAAAAATATATAGGTATTATTGCACCTTTAATATTCACATATATTAGAGAGAGAAATTATTATACAAATTTTAATTGAATTTTTGTTTTTATTTAAGTTAAAAATACAGATTAAATATTATATATAGATAAATCAAAGAATTAAATATTAATTATTTTATATAATATTAACATAATGATCTAAATATAATTAAAATTATCAAGCCAAATAAAGAAATAAAAAAAAGGATTGGTAGTGTATTGGTCCGAGTTTAACAAGGTTTTTGTTGAAATAAATAAAATATTTTGTAGTATCCTAGTCCTACCCAAAGAAGGATTTAATGAAGTTAATATTGGTGAATTAAACTAAGGTTTTTGTTGAAATTATTAAAAAAATATATATATGTTTGAGGGTTGAAAACGCTACGGCGGCGACCTTATAGAGCTTTGGCAGCGACGATTTGTTACATGTTACCGTCTGAAGGCCAGCCATCCCAGATGGTCGGGCTGGATCCTTCATCATCACTTGAGTTTCCACCATTAAATTCCAAGACAATGCCCAACATCCATACTACTCCAATTACTAATTCATTTGCATATATTATCAAAGGTCATGGAATGAAAGATATGATAGGCAATGGGAAAGCCATTGCCGATGTTGAACCTATTCCACAGAAAAAGCCGAACCTTGTAGGGGGTATTCCAACTATCTCCTGGACTGCTAATGAAATACAAAGAATGAACATTTTAGAGAATTTGCAACTTGCTGTGGTGGGCAAATTCTCCTATGGAGCCCCTGATATTTATGAATTAAGATCTTTGATTCCAAAACAGTGTGGGATAGATAATTGGGGGGTGTCAGATTGGATATCTTCGTAATAGACATATTTTAATGAGATTTGATCATATGGAGGATTACATAAAGATACTGTCTAAAACTTCTTATTACATAATTGCAAAGGATGGATTTGCATATCAAATGAGGGCATTTATATATGATGCAAACTTCAAAGCTAGTGAAGAGACGAAGAAGGCTACGACTTGGATCTCCTTCCCTGATTTGTTGCCAACTTTATTTGTGAAGGAAGTATTGTTCTCTCTTGCGTCCGTGGTTGGTAAACCTCTTCAATTAGACCTGGCAACAATAAATAAAACGCGTCCAAGTTGTGCAAAGGTGAAGGTCCAAGTGGATCTGCTTGCTGAAAAATTTGAATTTGTGCAGATGCAGTTAGAAGATGATAACACTCTTGAGAATAGAGTTGTTATAGTAAAAATTCAATATGAGTCATTACTAGCTTATTGCAAAAAATGTAAATTACAGGGGCATGGTGAAGAAGAATGCAGGGTACTTCATCCAGAGTTGGTGCAGCAACATAATGACATACCAAAAGCAATACAACAAGCAGATAATATGCAATTTTACAAAGGAGTTGTAAAGAGCAAATGGAAGCCTACTAGTAGAAATTTTACAAAGAATGCTGGAGAATTAATGAGTAATAAGGTTCAAGAGAGTGAGGGGACCCTCAAAAAATTTAATTCTTTTGAAGTGCTTGATCAGCCTTTAATGAGAGAGGTGGACATTGTTGCAAGTGTTCAAGGAGGAGGGGTGGGTGTAAGGAGTGAGTCAATTCAAGAGTCTGTTAAAGCTGGAGGTAAAATAGAGGCAACAAAATTAGAAGGTAGGGACAATAGTGCAGGTAGAAACCAAAAAGACAAAGGGCTTTCGGTACAAATGGGAGATACTTTGGTGAGAGAGGCAAGGGTCAATAAAGAGGAGAGTTTGGAGATAGTAAGAATTCAAGAAAAAGAAGATGATTTAGGTCAGCAACAACTTTCCACCAACCAAATGGAAAATAGCCTGGAACATGCTTTGTTTCAAATTCCTTTACAAATTGTGGAGCCAAAAGAGGAGTGGTATCCACCTCAACTGCCGGGGTCTGTATTATTAAAATGGAAGGAGGAGGAGCACAAAAATCAGGAGCTAGAAATGATTTGTTATAAATCACAGCCAGTTCAAACCTTAGATGAGATGGTGTCACACCAAGGGTTATGGAGGGTCACGAAATGGTTAATAGTGGTGCAACAGAAAATAGTAAAGAAAAAGAAGTTTTGCAGATTGAAGATAAGGTTCCTGAAGATGCAGAGCCCTCACCTTCTTCAGCAATAACACTTAGAGGGAAAGGTAAAGGGGAAGTGATACCTATAAGATCAAATCCTAGAAGAGGGACCAGGAATGGGTCTAAATGATGATGAAGACTTTATTTTGGAACGTGAGGTCTATTAGATCTCAAAATTCATTCCATAAAATTCAAATGTTACACAGATTTCACAAGTTTTCTATCATTGCTTTGATGGAGCCTTTTCAAAATATTAACAATATACACAGGTTCAAAAGGCGATTGGGCATAGAGTATGCTAATTATAATTGTAATGGCAAAATTTGGGTATTCATTAAAGAGCATATCCAAGTGGAAGTGATGTCAGATACAGAGCAGATGCTGACTCTTAGGTTACTGTTCCAGGAAACAATAATTCATTGATTGTTTCTATAGTATATGCCAAGTGTGATGCTGAGGAAAAGGTTCAATTATGGAATGAAATTTACTGTATTAGTTATGCTAATCAGAATGTTCCTTGGTTGATTGGGGGTGATTTTAATGTCATTATGAATGAAAAAGAGAAGATTGGTGGTCTGCCAGTATATCCTAATGAGTATGAGGATTTTGCTTTTTGTGTAAACTCTTGTGACTTGGTGGAAGTCAATTACAAAGGGATCCCTTTTACATGGTGGAATGGGAGGATTGATAATCAATGTATTTTCAAAATGCTGGATAGATACATGATGAATAATGACTGTCTAGGATATTTTGGGATGGTAGAAATAGAACATTTGGCGAGAACAATGTCAGATCATGCTCCTATGTTGCTCTCTTGTGAACAGAAGAATAATGTTCCTAGAAGACCTTTCAGGTTCCTTAAATTTTGGACTGAAAGATCAAATTTCCACCAAGTAGTGAAGAATAGTTGGGTTTCTGAAGAGGTTGATATGTTTATAAATTTGAAACAAAAGCTGAAAACTACCAAAGTTGCATTGTCTAATTGGAGTAGAATGGCTTTTGGTGACATTTTCAAGCAACTAGTTATCAGGGAGGAGATTGTAAGAGTGAATGAGAAATTATTTGAAGATGTCCCCACTGCAGCTAATAGAAGAATTCTACATCAGGCCCATGCAGAATTGAAAAAATATGTGCATTTTGAGGAAGAATATTGGAGACAAAAAGCTGGAATTCAATGGTTTATTGAAGGGGAGAAAAATACCAGATTTTTTCATAGCTTGGTGAGAGGTAGAAGGAAAACTTTGAGCTTCAACAGAATTCAAAACATGGAAGGTGAATGGATGGAAGGGGAAGAACATGTGGCAGCAGCTGCTCAAGAGTTTTTCAAGCAGCAATTCACTAGCAACTATAGAATGGAGGAAACCCCAATAATGAGATATGTTCAGAAGAGTGTTACTAATGATGACAACTGCAGTTTAAATGCACACCCTACTAAGGATAAAATCAAAAAGGCAGTGTTTTCTCAAAATGGGGATAGTGCTAGTGGCCCTGATGGGTTCACTGGTCATTTTTATCAAGTTTGCTGGGATAATGTTGGTGATGATGTTGTTAAAGTGGTTGATGCTTTCTTTTCAGGTGCTACACTTCCTAAGTCTATTACTCATACTAACC
The DNA here is from genome assembly GCF_000226075.1 of Solanum tuberosum. NCBI lineage: Eukaryota > Viridiplantae > Streptophyta > Magnoliopsida > Solanales > Solanaceae > Solanum > Solanum tuberosum. The sequence goes on along the minus strand of NW_006239191.1, from coordinate 854,875 downwards.
TGATTTTATTGCCTAAGAAAGATGATATTCAATCTTTCTCAGACTTAAGGCCAATTAGTTGAGTAATTTTATTAACAAAGTAATTTCAAAGGTGATGAATGATAGAATTGGAGTTCTCCTTCCCTCTTTGATTTCACAAAACCATATTGGTTTTGTGAAAGTAAGTAGTATAACAGAAAATGTGTTGCTTGCTCAGGATATTATTTATGATATTGGTAAGAGAGGTAAACCTGCAAATATGGTGATCAAGTTAAATATTGCAAAGGCTTATGACAGAGTGGAGTGGGGTTTTATAAAGGTGCTGGAGAGAATGGGTTTTGATTGTGGTGTTGTGGATAAAGTTTGGAGACTGGTTGCTAACAATTGGTACTCTATTATTATAAATGGACATGCTTCTGGATTCTTTCACTCTTCTAGGGGGTGAAGTAAGGGGACCTTTTATCCCCTGCTTTGTTCATTTTAACTGTTGAAGCTCTCTCTAGATGTTTAAATGCTTTGTATTGCAATGAGAGCTACAAGGGTTATGGATTACCAAAATGGAGTGATAACAATAATCATCTTTCTTATGCAGATCATACTATTATTTTCACTTCAACAGATGGTACATCTTTAGAGTTATTGATGACAACTCTAAGGGATTATGAGAAGCAATCAGGGCAGATGATTAATATACAAAAAAATTCATTCTTTGTTTTTCACAATATAGCAAATGAGTTGATTTCTGACATTGAAATGAAGACTAGTTTTTCTAGAGGGAATTTCCCACTTATGTATTTGGGTTGTCCCATTGGTCATGCCAAAAACAAAAAAATACACTTTGCATAATTGATGAAAAAGGTGCATAACAAGCTTCAAGCTTGGAAAGGGAAATTGTTGTCATTTGGAGGTAAGGCTGTCCTAATTCAAAATGTGTTAAATAGCATCCCTATATATCTTTTGTCTGCTATTATTCCTCCAAAATGTGTTATACAGGACTTGCATAGAGTTTTTGCTAGATTTTTTTGGAGCTGTAGGGATGTGGGCAGTAACAAGCACTGGGTGGCTTGGTCAGAGTTGTGTAAACCCAAAGAGGAAGGGGGTTTGCGATTTAAATCACTTTTTTGATGTTTCTAAAGCTTTATTTGCAAAACTATGGTGGATATTTAGAACTCAAAAGTCTTTGTGGTTTAAATTTATATGGAATAAATACTGTAAAAAAGAGAGGCCTCAAATGATGGACTGGAAAGGAGGTTCTTTAACTTGGAAGTATATGCTGGAAGCTAGAGATTTGATTGATCAACATATTTGGTGGGAACCAAATTGTGGACATTCAAGTATCTGGTATGATAATTGGTCACAATTAGGGGCACTTCATTACATTATGCCCATTGACTCTGCTAGAAATGTACAATTGGAAGAGGTCAAGTAGTGCTTTTTGAATGGAGAGTGGAATTATGATTTGTTGCAATTAAGTTTTGCGGAAGATATCAGTAGACATGTAATTCAACTTCTTAGGAGTTCTGAGGGTGAAGATCAGTGGGATAAACCTTGGTGGATGCTGAAGGCTTCTGGAAAGTTCACAGTTGGATCTGCTTGGGAGTTTTTAAGGGGAAAAAATGAAACTTGTATGAACTATAAGCATATTTGGATTACAAGAATTCCTTTTAAGATTTGATTCCTTACTTGGAGAATATGGCAACACAGGCTTCCAATTGGTGAAGTTCTTGTTAGAAATAGAATGTGTGATGGGTGAAGGTGGCTACTGTGTTGATGGAGTTCAAGATACTATTGAACATTTATTCATTAGATGTTCTGATACTAATTCAATATGGAGATATTTTGCAGGTACAGTAGGAGTGGAGGGTCCTTTCATTCATCTGAAAGACACTGTGTATAAATGGTGAAATGCAAAATGTTTTGTAGAACTTAAACCTCTGATAATGGTTGTTCCAATGTTTATTTTTTGGCAAGTATGGAAAAGAAGAAATGCTAAGAAGTTTGGTGGTCATATGTCTTATATGAGCATGAAGGGAGGGATATGCAATAATTTAATCCTATTGGGTAAGCAGAGATATCCATGGATGCATAATATGCCCAATAATTGGCCTGAAATTGTTAGATTCCTGACTGAATATAGTCCTAAGGTAGGCTGTACAGTGGTTTATTGAAAGTTACCTAAGGAAAATTCTTTTAAGTGCAACACTGATGGGGCTTCCAAAGGCAACCCTAGACCAAGCTCTTCTACTTTCTGTGTTAGAGATGATCAAGGCAATCTGGTATATGCTGAAGGAAAAAGGATTGGAGTGTCAAACAATTTAGAAGCTGAATTAGTAGCTATGAGACTAGGGCTGGAATATTTTAGGAACCACAATCTATTTCCTTTGGTTTTGGAAACAGATTCATTAGTTGTTAAAAAGATGGTAGAAGGAGATTGGCACATTCCTTGGGAGGTGACACTTGAGATAAACAGGATTCGAGTTCTTAAGGAAGGATTGGACGTGGCCACTGAACACACATTGCGAGAAGGAAACAAGTTGGCAGATTTTATGGCTAACATTGTGTTTTCTTTTGCAGGTACAGAATTAATAAGTTATAATACTTTTCAAGCTTTACCTAGTGAAGCTAAGGCATTATTAAACATGGACAAAAGGCAGATTCCTAATCTAAGGATTACTATGCTACAGAATGACAATTTTGCACACAATGGATGAACTAATATCGGAATACTGAATACAGTGGTACAGAAAGCCAAAAATCAAGACGCTGCAAACACATGCTGGAATGAGGAAAAAGCCATAACAAAAACAGAGGCACGCAGTGGAATAGCACATAAATGCAGATTACAGTGGTACAGAATACCAAAAATCAAGACGTTGCAAACATATGCTAGAATGAGAAAAAAGCCATAACATAAACAGAGGCACACAACGGAATGGCACATAAACGCAGATTACCTGAAGAAGATCATTGTAGCTTTGTCCTAAAGTTGTAGTCAGTGGTATTAGCTCCTTGTTGAGCTCAACCTATCACAGCTAAGGGATGAAGCATACGAGAATCTGAATCAGGTAAGTTATAACAACGAAAATATAGTATAAAATCAAGGGAGTGAGACCACCGCCTGACCTGAATAATTAACTAAATGTCATTGAGTTGGAGAAGTCTTCGTTTGGGCTGATTTCATGATGTTAGTGGGACTTGTTAACATTTGAGATGAAATACACCCATAGCTTGATGTACCAATTTAGTCGAGTCCGCTTAATGGCAATGGATATGGATGATGAAGGTTGCAATGGTGAAGCAGAGCTGTAGCTAGGGCTTCATGGAGAAGAAGACCCGGCCCTTTCCTAATTTGTTCATTTTTGTTTCCTAATTGTAGAATAGGTATTTCTTTTGGATATTGGACCGGGTCCTTTTTGGGCCTAGTCATGCTTGTATTCTTCTTATTTATATATCAAATGGACTTTTCCCATCCGTTTAAAAAAAAGAAAAAAATACAAATCTTGGTAGTGTCCTAGTCAAAGAAGGATTTAGTGAAGTTAATATTGGTGAGTTAATTAAACTAAGGTTTTTGTTGAAATTAATACAAATCTTGGTCAAAGAAGATTTAGTGAAGTTAATTTTGGTAAGTTAAACTAAGGTTTTTGTTGAAATAAATACAAATCTTGGTCAAAGAAGGATTTAGAGAAGTTAATTTTGGTGAAACAAGGATTTTTATTGTGTGCTATAAATACAAGACAAAAAGCTCTCCGCTCACTCTAACTCTAAAGTCTTAACACAAAACGGAAAAGAATATATATATGGCGGAAAACAAAACATGGCGGAGTTTTTCAGGGCTGCGTCTTACAAGGGATGAGTGAAGAATATGCCGGAAAAGTATTGTCGTTATCTATTTGCTTGTGATTCCGAACCTCCTATGGCGGAAAAGAAAGTCGACACCAACCCTCCTATGGCAGAAAAGAATATATATCACTACTAAAAAAATAGTGAATACCGACCTACAAATATCGACCTCCGAAGGTCGGTATTCCCTGAAATACCGACCTAAAACCGACATCCCAGCTTAGGTCAAAAAAAGATTGGTCGCTATTTAATACCAACCTCTAGAGGTCAGTATTTACTGACCTCTCGAGGTCGGTATTTACTGACCTCTCGAGGTCAGTTTTTATTTTATGTCGAAAAATTTATTATTTTATTTTCCGACTTCCTGAGGTCAGTTTTATATATTATTATTTCCGACTTCCTGAGGTCAGAATATTTATTTCTCATATTTTGGAATACCGACATCCAGATGTCGGTATTTGTGTCTTCTTAATTTTTAAATTCCAACCTCTGGAAGTCGGTATTTTTATTTTTCATTTTTGAGATTCTGACCTCCGGAGGTCGGTATTCTTATTTTATTATTTTTGAGATTATGACCTTCGGAGGTCGGTATTTTTATTTTTGTAATGTTGAAATCTTGACCTCCGGAGGTCGGTACCCGGAGGTCGGTATTTTTATTTTTGTAATGTTGAAATTCCGACCTCCGGAGGTCGGTATTTTTATTTTTGTAATGTTGAAATTCCGACCTCCGGAGGTCGGTATTTTTATTTTTGTAATGTTGAAATTCTGACCTCCGGAGGTCGGTTTTCTGCTACAAAACAGGCAGCAAATTACTGCAATTTTTAGTTGCCCACCTGCATATTTTTACCAAAACAACCCAAAGCCAAATAAACTTCATCCAACCAAAACGAACACAATATTTTCAACATATACATTAAACTATTTCAAAATAAACTTCCTCCAACTTCAAAATAAACTAAAATACGATCAAATTAAACAATTCCAAAAATATAGAAGTCCAAAATGTCAAATAGATACAACTACTCCTCATCACCCTCACTCTCCTTATCAGACTTACCATTCTCATCACCCTCACTTTCCTTATCAGACTTATCATTCTCATCACCCTCCTGATCAGATCCATCACTGCTGGCCGAACATGGAGGAAGAATATTTCCTGATTCAAAAGAAAAGTTAGTTGGGCCTGAAGCGCTGCATACCTCTTGTTCTCTACCTCTTTTGCTGCCGCAATCTCCTCCTCTCTCTTCCTCTCTTTTTCTTCTCTCTTCTTCTCTTTTCTTCTCTCTTGTTCTCTCTTTCGGCTACAGCAACAAGTTTGGCATTGAAATAAGCTATCTTACTCTTCATTGCAGATATTGTCTCTCTATCCCCCACCATCAAAGCTTGAGGATGATGAACCACAATACCAAGACTTCTTCTTCTGATACGCCTTTTCTGGATAGCCGTAGACTGAACCTCTAATCGGTTCACCAGCACTCTGTTTCCAAAGATTCTTATTTTCTTCTTGAGTAAATGGTTTGTCCTGACTCTCAAGAGGTAGAGTACTATGATATTTCTGAGATATTTGTATATACCTATCCTGTAATTTAAACAAAGAACTCTACGAATAAGAATGTAATATATACAAGGAAAAGAAAAAAATACTAGTCTGAATGGAGTTCTTACATATGTCTCTTGAGCACGTGGCTCAATCCATCTTTCTTCTTATGTGGGGTTCGTACTCTTCTTGACGTGAGTAACCTTGAACATCTCTGCTATAGCTACCGGCCTACCCAACTCTTTTTCCTGCAAATAACATATATAGAATTTAATCTCATTAATCTCCAAAAAGTACTTATCAAAAAAGAAAAAATTATTTTACTAAATTAAGAAAATATACCATTCTTTCCTTCCTAGTAACCTGGCTAATAGCTCCACCAGTGTGCAAAGAACCTCCCTTTTCTGATGCGCGAGCCATCTTCCCAATCTCACTCCTCTTTTTAAATTTTTCATCAATACTCCAATATTTCAGTAACAGAGCCCATCGATCCAGTAACATAAACTTAGGAATTATGTTTTCTCTCCGAGGTCGGAATTTGGTTTTCCCACTTTATGTTGCATAAAAACCGACTACTTGTAAATACCGACCTCCGGAGGTCAAAAATTACCAACCTCCATTTGAGGTCAGAAATTTTTAGGTCGGTATTCACTGTTTTTTTAGTAGTGTATGGCAGAAAACAAAACATGGCATTGTTTTTCAGGGAGGCGTCTTACAAGGGATGAGATGAAGAATATGCCGAAAAAGTATCGTCGGTATCTATTTGCTTGTGATTCCAAACCTCCTATGGCGGAAAAGAAAGTCGACACCAACCCTCCTATGGCGGAAAAGAAAGTCGGCACCAACCCTCCTATGGCGGAAAAGAAAGTGACCACCGTTGATGTTGATCGTCCAAATTCTCACTATCACTCTGACACGAATCTATTTGGTTCTGACTCGGACTCGGACTACGACTCAGATTCTGAAAAGCCAAAGCCCCAAAAGAGACAAAAGATTATTACGGACAATTTACCTAATTAGCTTTTAAATTTGTAATTTACTATAAGTTGCAAGTCTTATTTGATTCTAAAATTTGGATTCTTCAAGTTCCTAATTTTAATCTAGTGTGTTTTTTTATTCCCTAATATTATACTTCTTCAAGTTCCTAATTTTAATTTTGTACGTGTTTTTTCATTCCCTAATACTATAGTTTGAGCAATATAGTTGGGGAACCCCTCCAATAATTTAGATACGAACCTAATAGTTAGGGATACAAGAAGGGCTTGCAATCACTGTTAATTTAGATACGAAGGTAATAGTTAGGGAAACGAGAGGGCCTGCAATCACTGTTCTAATACTTAACTGATCGAGTATCAGGACATGTTGATCTAGAACAGCAGAAACAAACTTTGCAACTCTAGACTTTCTGAAAAACTCCGGTGGTGCATAACATACCCAAGAGTGTACTATCACCTAGTATTTGGAGTCAAGAGTGTACTATCACCTAGTATTTGGAGTCTTGCAAAGCTACGAATCGATGATTATTCTGTCTTTGAACTAACTGTGTTATAAAGTTAGAGATATTGAGAATATTATATCAGCTCATGTTTGGAAGAGCAGAGGAATCGTTGCTCGTGATTGAGGAATTATTAATATTATGGAGTGATCAAGATCCCAAACAGTTTTCCGGGATATTGATTCATTAAAATCAATCATAATTCACACTGTACGGAATCCATCAACTTTATGATCAAGGAACTGGTAATCTTCCACCAGTGAGTAATCTTCAGTTACAGCATAACATGATTAGATGATGCTTATTTCTGTTTGGAAGAAACGGAGGTTCTATCAAAAGAATGTGCCTGCTGTAAGACCTTTCAATAACGTTAGTAAAAGATGTTTTGGAAAAATAAAACTATGATTAAACAGCTCGAGTTATCACAAGACATTCAAAACTGTACAACCATCTCTAATTATCACTTCTTTGTTCATTCATTGTAATTAAATTCTTAGCTATTCAGGCACTATATTCAATATTGTATAACCATACATTGAAGCACAACATCTTTCATTGGGATGAATTGAAACTCATCGAATAACAGAAATGTCAGCCAATGTTTTCTTGCAAATACAAGTACAGAAAAGCAGATTAACAAGACAATTTGGTTATCTGCAGAAATCATCATATATTCCATTTTTATTTTTGTCCTAATTCTTGAATCATTTACATAATTTCAACATAAAACTTGAAGATCTCCAAAATTTTATAGGCCTAATTGAATCACAACCTTAGAAATTAATTTGAAAATAAACTTTGAACACCTAGGTTGCCAATATAGCATAATTTCATCTCCAACACCCAATCCACGATCATTGATCAATGTCATGCACAATAGAGAGTAGTCAACACGTACTACACAGTAAAATTTCCACCTTCATACTTATTAATGCCATTCTTCTTCGTTGCATTCCACAAGTTAACACGCACCACATTCATACTCACCAAACTTCTTGCCAGTTCCAACTTCCATTAAGGAAGAATGCACTCAAATGTCAGGTAAAATGGAATCTGCAGCTCTCCAAAAGTGAGATCTTCACGGTTAATCTTTTTCCTCATTTTTCCAGTATGAGGTGTAAGAAAGAGCCTGTTTGCTCCAGCTATGATGAATAAGTTCATCTTTGGCATCTTCATCCATTTCTACAAGCCTCCAGCAATGACCATTCATTACGATTAGCATCTCCATTCGGATGAAAATTTGTCCTGTTCTATCAACAATGACGAATGCTAGAGCAGAATCGACAATGATATCAACAAATTCAAGTAAAAAAAAAGAAGAGGTTCAATCAAAATAATGTGTTTGCTGTAAAATCTTTCAAGAACAATACTACAAGATGTTTTGGAAAAACTGTTGGATAACCCAAATCTGTTAAGAGAAGTCGCAACCATAATGCTTCACATATTCCAAGTTCCATTCCTCTGAATTCTGCCTCCGCACGTGAGCAAGAAACAACATTTTGTTTTTTGCTTCTCCATGTAACAAGATTTCCTCCCACAAAAGTGAAATATCCCGAAGTAGGCCATCTGTCATCAATAGCTCCAGCCCAGTCAGCATCCGTATATACATTTATGACTAGAGGATATGCACATTTTGTGAACAAAATTCCCTTTGCTGGAGCAGACTTCAAATATTTCAAGATGTGCATAATTGCATTCATATGTTGCTCTCCAGGATTATGCATAAATTGACTTACCACACTTAAAGAATAAGCAAGGTCTGGTCTTGTGTGTGCTAGGTACATCAATCTTCTTACAAGTCTCTGATATCTTCCTTTATCAACTAGAATTTGATTAGGTTCAACACTTAATTTCAGGCCTTCTTCAACAGGTGTATCAGCTGGTTAACAAGTTGTCATGCCAATTTACTTTAACAAATCTAAAGTATATTTTCTTTGGGATAAGAAAATTCCTTTAGATGATCTAGACACTTCAATTCCAAGGAAAACCTTTAATGGAACAAGGTCCTTCATCTCGAATTGTTTAGACAGGTAGCTTTGGAGAGCTTTCCTTTCTTCAGGGTCATTTCCAGTCACCACCATGTCATCAACATATACAACAAGGGCAGTAATTTTACCTTGTTGTCTCTTCAAGAACAAAGTTTGATCGGTGTTGCTTTTAGTATAGCCAAATGCCTTCATAGATTTGGTGAATTTTCCAAACCACGCTCTTGGTGATTATTTCGATCCATAAAGTGATTTCTTCAATATGCATACTCTATAATCATGTGATATCGGTATCTTGTACCCTGGAGGATAGTCCATATAGACTTATTCAGACAACTCACCATGTAGAAAAGCAATTTTCACATCAAATTATTGTAGTGGCCAAACAAAATTTGCAGCCAAGGATAATAGCACTCGAACTGTGTTGATTTTTGCAACAGGTGGAAATGTTTCGGTATAGTTGATTCCATAGGTCTGAGTATATCCCTTAGCCACCAATATCGCTTTGAATCGTTCTATCATATCATCTGATTAGTACTTTACTGTATACACCCATCGACATCCAACTGTTTTCTTTCCCGGTGGACAATCAATAAATTCCCATGTATCATTTTTTTTCAAGGATTTCATCTCTTCATCCATAGTTGATTTCCACCTAGGATCAGTTAAGGCTTCCTGCACATTGTTAGGAATAGATATAATAGATAATTGATTTACAAATGACTTATTTGATTCCAACAAACGATGATTAGACACAAAATGGCTCCATGGATATCTAGTCTTACCAGAAATTTTTGGTTCATAGGTGGGTTTAGGAAGACATCTATTGTGTCGTGGTGGTAGTTGTTTGACTGATGGTTCAGGTACAAAATCAAAAACATCCTGAGTTGGCGACGATTGATTTGGTTCATCAGTTGCTTGTTGGGTGAAGGGCTCATGTAATATTGGACTAACTTCTCCAATTTATTGATTTCCAGTAGCACCCAAATCTTCTTCTTCAATTTCCTAATTTTCAGCAGTACCCAAATTTGATTCTACCATATCTAGGTTATGTCCCAATTTTTTATGTTCACCATTCGGATGAAAATTTATCCTGTTCTATCAACAATGACGAATTGTTGGAATATTGATCCCCAAATTTGCCTAAGGAACATGTATATACTGTATGTTCCTTTGCAGATTACGGCAGTTACGTTATATAAAACAAATAAAGTACACAATATTTTATCGCGGAAAATCCCGGCTCATAAAGAGTAAAAAACCATGACCTACACCTCTGTAGGATTTAATTCCACTTCATTAAACTCTGAGCCTCAACAAAAGATTACAAACCTATGTAACCTAAGGAATTATAAACTCTAATTCCTAGACGCCAACAACCAACTAGATCGTTGACCCCACTTCAAGTTATGAATTCATATTACAACTCTTGCAATCCTAGGAACTAACCCTAATTCCTAAACTCCAACACAAACCCCCCAAGGTTTATGTTCCCAAGTCTTTAAGTTGCCTCAACTTGAAGACTCTATTCCTACTCCAGTTTATACTACACTGGATCTAGAAAGAATTAAAGATACAACTCGATAAAAACTTGATAAAGGCAAACTTGACTTAAGAACTAAAAAACTTAAGCCTATGAATCAGATTCTTCAATTCTTGTTCCCTTGTGTTGTCTGCACTTCTTAATCGAAAATCACTCAAATATGAACTCCATCTATTTGATTGTATTCTACATGTAACTCTCTGTTTAAGTGCGCAACTTTCTCCAAAGAAAATATTGCCCTATTTATAGACTTTGAACTCTTCAAAACCTTTTTTAACTTGAACTTGATTTACATATCTGATCATGCTTCCTACTCTGTTGCGGATTTGAAAGTTATTCACACCGTTACACTTCCTACTCTTGCTTGTGCTTCCTACTTCGTTTACGCTTCCTACTTTGCTTAGGATTTCTTTATGAAAGGAAAACTTTTTCACTGGTTTCTTATCGAAAAATCAACCCTTACACCACTTTAAAACTTCTAATTCGCGTGGTTAACGTTCTACTTATTCCAGTCAGATTCAGTCTGAAAGAAACACGTCGGCACAAGTCGCAACCAGTTCCTTTCATCTGTTCCTCTATTTGTCAATTATCAAAATCTTTCTCAATCTAACAAATTTCCCCTTTTTGATGATGACAAACCATTTCTTCTTATGTGAATAGATCAATCAGTGTTATGTCAGTTTCTTAAAACTCAATACACAAAGTAAACACATTAGAGGATCAAGTTAGACCAATTGGGTTATAAATATTAGGGAAAAGACATAAATTTACCCCTGAACTTGTCTCGAAAAGTCAGTTACACGCTTAAACTAACATAGTAATCTATTACACAGTTCTGCTACTAAATAGTGAATTTGTTTACCCCCTAAGGCGTGTAGCACCACTCTCACAATGGGAAGTGTATCACACTTGCGCTACAGCAATGCCATGTCACTGCCACATCAGATGCCATGTCAAATTTTGACTAATATTCTCCATATCATTCAATTGTTTCTTCTTCACTAAACACCACCATGAAACCACTACCATTGCCGCCATATTACTACCAAATCTATATATTTCACCATGAAAATCAATATAGTCACCATAAAATTTCACCACCTACAATCAAATCCACCATTGAAATCATACTATCACCATTATCCCCACAAAAATTAGAAAGATCCACAACAAAATTTAGACACCCATAAGCAAACTCATCACCAAAATTACATCATCACCATCAAAAGGTACAAACTCACCACCAAATATCACTACCACCATTGTCAATATCAATTTGTTCTTCTCCACCAACTTCAATTTCCGCTTCTTTGTCACCCCATGCCAACAAATCCATCATGATATTTTATTTTTAAACTTAATCATCAATTTTATCAACCACCAACAAAGCCGAAGAGAAAAATCAAATATAATGAAAATGGTGAAATCTAAGTATGAAAAAATGATGAAAAAAATAAAGAAGAAGAAGAAGATGGTTGCCTTGAAAGAAGAAGAAGAAGAAGAAGAAATGGCGTTGGGTGTGGGGTGGAGGGTGGGGGTAGGGTGATAGTAAAAAAGAAGATTTTAATTTATTTTTTACTTTCTTCACAGTCAAACACTCTTTTATTTTTTTTATTTTTTGCCACGTCAGTTTTAGGGGGTAAAAAAATCCATTTTTAAATAGTAAAGGTGTGTAATAGGTCGTCATGATAGTTTAAGCGTGCAACTGATTTTTTGAGATAAGTTCAAGGCTGGATTTATGCCTTTTCCCTATATATTACACAAATATTACACAAGCATGCACTTCCCCCTTTTGACATCATAAAACACTGTGAAGGCATACACCACACAAAGAGAAGAAATTTGATACTCATGGCCACTGCGGCTATCACCTACTGCCTATACAAACACTTAAAAATCAAGAACTCAGTTAGCTATAACAAAGTATTTGCACAAACATTGGAGATAGACATGAACTTGAAAATCAAACCCAACGTTAGCATTAATCAAAAAACATATACACCACAAATGTAATCAAAATTAAAGATAGAATCAATCATTTGTGATGAGAAAAAAAATTGGAAGGTCAAAGGCTAGAGTGGCTAGGCAATAGCAAAAGATCGAGCATGAGAGTGTAAATAATAGTCCTTTTTCAGCATCACAAAAAACATCTTTTGGATTAACAAAATTAGTAATCTTCTCAATTTCGAAGGTAGCTTTGGTCTATGCAAGCTTAGCCTTGAGCTTTGTGTTTTATTTTTCTGTAGCAAGCATACATGTTCAAGATCATAGTTCATATGCAGTTGGTTATGGCATTCGAGTGAGTGACACATATGACTTCAATTTCAGCTTATTTTTTCCCGTTTTGTATCACCTTTAAGGAACTTTTTCATTCAATCATGTGTCCTCTGAAGAAACAATATTTCACTAATCTCTAACCCCCAAAATCAGAAATCACATTACCTAAGAGCACTGCCCGCTTCCCAAAGTTCACAACTCTAATTTCAATAGATTCATCTTTAATTTCAATTTAGTTAGTAAGAGGAGAAAATTTTCTTCAGCATCATTTGTAGAGGAACATGTTCTCTCAATCTGTTCACTAAACGTGGTACTATCAGGTTTAACACCAAATATAATAATTTTTTACATCAACCCTAAATCCCAATTTATATGGATCCCAATAGAAGAACTAGGTTCGACAGAGGAGTCCTACATTGATTCCCCCTCACTAGATGCACCCGAGTTGAGCCTAACAACTGAACTTTGTTCAATTGTAGGGTCCCCAAAATATTCCCCCTCACAAGGTACATCCTCTAAAACTTTCTCAGTAATTTTAGACACACCCAATACAGATTCCCCCTAAGAACCAACACTACCTACTTTCTATACCACAACCTCTATTTTATAAGGCACCAAAATAGAGGTGTCATCCACCAAAGCCATCTCAACCATAACATCAGATAGACCATCACACATAGAATCTCCAAGAATGTTATTAAGAGCCATAAATTGTAATTAATCAAGCACAAACATGTTTATTGAAGAACACTTTATTCCACAATTTTAGAACAAGAGGATTTCTTGGTTAAGAAGTTTATGAAAAAGAAGGGTGTGAGTTGTAGAGACACACTAAGATAAGGCTTTAAATAGGCTTTTAATGAGATATTTGTTTAGTAGTATTGAGAGTCCTTTGTGATGAAGAGTTTTATCTTGGGTAGAGATCTAGTTATATTTTATCACAAGAAAGCGTGATTAGATTCCTTTTGGAGAACGCCGAAAATTGAGCATAGGACATGAATATATCTTTTGGGACAAGCTGAAGGAACATATACATGCGCATTAATTTTATGTTTAATTATGAATAATTGTAGTTCACATACCTTAGATCTCTGGATAATGTTGAATTTTGCTCCAATTTTACTAAGCTTCTCTTTTGTGACAGATGCAAATACAATGTTATAGTGCATGAGTAGCTTGACTTTAAAGTGGTATAGAGGCATACAACTAAATGTACAAGACTGAGCATAAAATTAAAGATTAGAAGGCATTATGCGCAATGTTCATTAGCCACTGAGGGATACTCATGTGATTTTAATCATCCCTAAGTTTCAACATGTTCCTTTAAAAGTGTTTCTCTAGATTGATCACCCTTCTTAGTTGATGGACTCATAATTTCCATACTATGATCATCTGAGTGCGCCCCATAAGACTTTTCGTGTTTGTAATTGTTTGATACTGCATAGGTTGTACCGGTTTCTTTCATATGTGTCTTCATAATTTGTTCGGAGATCCTTGACAACTCAGCATTATTGTTTCTTTTATTACATAATTGTAATATACTGAGTGGGTTTTGGTTCATTCCTTCAACATGATGCCTTCTTTCAATTCTGTGTTCTTTAGTCTTTCCTATTTTTCCAACTTCTTTGATTTGACCAAAAAGAATTTTCACCACCAAACCTACTATTTCATCCTTTTCTTCTGTAGGTGAGAGGAATTTCTTCTAGTTTCAATCATGTGTCTGGAGCAACAGGTGTTCATATATGAATGTTGCTTGCTTCCTTTCACTTTTCCTGCATATTCAAAGGTTAAATTTAATAATCCATACTAGCTTGGGTCCTTTGTATTGATAATAAGGACGAATGAGATCTCTATTGATCTATATTGGTAAAACATTTTTAGATTTTTTCTTTTGCCCCAACTTGTTCCTTTGACGTGATTCCTTTCTTTTATCAGGGTTGATTTTTCTATTTGAGGCAACTTTGAAGTATTTATTCACGTGAGTTTATTTTGATGCATCTAAGATTGGTCTAGGTTGTGTATTAATGCAGCAGGGTAAGGTCATAGCTTATGCTTCCAAAAAGCTTAAGGTCCATGAGAAGAACTACCCCACTCATGACCTCGAACTTGCAGTCGTCGTGTTTTCCATGAAGATTTGGAGACACTACTTGTATGGTGTTCATGTTGATGTGTTCACTAATCATAAGGGCCTCCAGTAGGTGTTCACTAAGAAATAATTGAATCTTCGTCAGAGAAGATGGCTTGAGTTCCTCAAAGACTACAAATGAATGTGCTCAATCATCCGGGTAAGGCTAACGTAGTTACTGATGCTCTCAGCAGACTGTCTATGGGTAGTGTGTCACACGTTGAGGAGGAGAAGAAAAAATTAGACAAAGTTCACAGGCTCACTCACTTAAGAGTTTGCCTTATGGACACATCAGATAGTGGTGATATAGTTCATAATGGATTAGAATCTTCATTGGTAGCGGAGTTTATTGAGAAACAAGACAGTGATCTTATATTGCTTCAGTTAAAAAGTGCAGTTCATCAACAGAGAGTTGAGGTGTTCTCCCAAAGGGGAAATGGTGTGCTTCGTTACCAGGGTCACTTATGTGTTCCAAATGTTAATGAGTTAAGGCAGCAGATCCTTATAGAAGCCCATAATTCCATATATTTTATTCATTTGCATGCCACTAAGATATACCGTGATCTACAGGAAGTCTACAAAACTCGACATTCCAGAGTTAACCACACTGACAGAATTCTCATATGTGCATGTTTACAAAGAATGTTTACCAAATTCAAACCTTGGCTTAAGTTTCCAAGTCAACATGCCTAATGACACAAACTCTCACCAGAAGTCTCGGGGACCGAACCAACCATGCCCCCAACCTAAAATGGCCCTTTCGAAGTTGATGAAATCGTCAGCATTGCATTTTGAGGCCGTATTTTTGAACTTTTGACTGAAGTCAACCGTTCAATTTTCAAAGGCTTCAAAATATGGAAATTCGCACATATTTTAAATGAACGATCCGGCGATCGAACTGTCTATCTTAGCAAGTCATAAATGACTTGGGGTCACTACAGGAGAACTCTAAACTTTGAAAAGATATGAAAACGAAGAAAATGACCCGGAGGATCATTTCATTTTTATTTTGGAAATTTAAATATGTAAGATGCTAATTCTAAATTATGCAGATTTAAGAAATAAAAATACCTATTTGTTTTTTTAAAAATAATTTTAAATTTTAAAAAAAAAACTTTGATTCTTTGAAATTATATATATATATAATGTTATTTGTAAATTATACAGTTTTTTCAAATAGAAATTCATTGTCAACTTTATGTAAACCCCTACGAAAAAAATTATCTAGAAAAATATGTTACAAAAAAAAAATACATACTCCGAAAACAAAATAGATTAAAGAAATAAGAATACTTATTTTTGAAAAAAAAAGCAATTATCAAATAAAATAAAAATATAAATGATATCAATTTTCAAAGCAATAAAAGAAATTCCTAGAGAAAATGATGAAAGGAAGAACCAAAATAGGAGATGTATATTGATAATTAGGATATTGATAACAACCAAAATAGTGACCAACTATTTGGAGAAATCGAGGCATAGATATATCATGTTAATTATAAAAACCCTATAT
>NW_006239191.1:827005-837522 GCF_000226075.1 Solanum tuberosum | reverse complement strand
GAAACCCCAACTCTTGAGTCAGTCCTCGTTGTAAATGAGTTTTCAGAAGTGTTCCCAGAAGATCTTCTCAAAGTTCCTCCCAAAAGAAAAATTGACTTCAGAATAAACCTCCTTCCAAATACCCAACCCATTTAAATTCATCCTTAGAGGATGGCTCCAACTAAGCTTATGGAATTGAAAGAACAGTTGAAAGACCTTCTAGATAAGGGCTTCATCATACCCAGCATCTCTCTATGGGGTGTTCTAGTGTTGTTCGTGTGAATGAAAGACGGTTCCATCGGGATGTGTATTGACTGCCTTCAGTTGAATAAATCACAATCTAGAATAAATATCCCATCTAGAGGATTGATGATTTGTTCGACCAGGTTCATGGTGCTAGTTGCTTTTCTAAGATAGACCTCAGATTTGGCTATCATCAACTCAGGGTCAGAGATAGTGATATACCGAAGACAACCTTTAGGAATCGGTATGGTCAATTTGTAGTTATGTCATTTGGACCAACAAATTCTCCTACAGCTTTCATGGACTTAATGAACAGGGTGTTCAACTAGTATTTGGACTTATTCGTCATCGTCTTTATTGATGATATCCTCGTTTATTCTCGGAATGAGGAAAAACATGTGAATCATCTGAGAGTTGTTTTTCAAACACTCAATGATTGCCAGCATTTCGCTAAGTTCAACAAATGTGAATTCTGGTTACAGTCAGTCGCTTTCCTTGGTCATGTGGTATCCAACGAAGGGATCCAAGTGAATTCTCAAAAAAACTAGGCAGTAAAGCACTCGCCCAGACCCACCTCTCTAACTGATATCAGAAGTTTCTTGGGTTTGGCCAGTTACTACTGGAGGTTTGTTAAAAGATTTTCATCCATAACTGTCCTATTGACTAAGATGACTCAGAAAAAGGTTAAGTTTCAGTGGTCAGATGAGTATTAGAAAAGCTTCTTAGAACTAAAGACCAGGTTGACTACAACTCTTGTCTTGAATCTACCAGACGGTACAGACAGTTCTATGGTTTATTTTGATGCATATAGGGTTGGCCTAGGTTGTGTGTTAATGCAGCAGGGTAAGGTCATAGCTTATGCTTCCAAAAAGCTTAAGGTCCATGAGAAGAACTACCCCACTCATGACCTCGAACTTGCAGTCGTCGTGTTTTCCATGAAGATTTGGAGACACTACTTGTATGGTGTTCATGTTGATGTGTTCACTAATCATAAGGGCCTCCAGTAGGTGTTCACTAAGAAATAATTGAATCTTCGTCAGAGAAGATGGCTTGAGTTCCTCAAAGACTACAAATGAATGTGCTCAATCATCCGGGTAAGGCTAACGTAGTTACTGATGCTCTCAGCAGACTGTCTATGGGTAGTGTGTCACACGTTGAGGAGGAGAAGAAAAAATTAGACAAAGTTCACAGGCTCACTCACTTAAGAGTTTGCCTTATGGACACATCAGATAGTGGTGATATAGTTCATAATGGATTAGAATCTTCATTGGTAGCGGAGTTTATTGAGAAACAAGACAGTGATCTTATATTGCTTCAGTTAAAAAGTGCAGTTCATCAACAGAGAGTTGAGGTGTTCTCCCAAAGGGGAAATGGTGTGCTTCGTTACCAGGGTCACTTATGTGTTCCAAATATTAATGAGTTAAGGCAGCAGATCCTTATAGAAGCCCATAATTCCAGATATTTTATTCATTTGCATGCCACTAAGATATACCGTGATCTACAGGAAGTCTACAAAACTCGACATTCCAGAGTTAACCACACTGACAGAATTCTCATATGTGCATGTTTACAAAGAATGTTTACCAAATTCAAACCTTGGCTTAAGTTTCCAAGTCAACATGCCTAATGACACAAACTCTCACCAGAAGTCTCGGGGACCGAACCAACCATGCCCCCAACCTAAAATGGCCCTTTCGAAGTTGATGAAATCGTCAGCATTGCATTTTGAGGCCGTATTTTTGAACTTTTGACTGAAGTCAACCGTTCAATTTTCAAAGGCTTCAAAATATGGAAATTCGCACATATTTTAAATGAACGATCCGGCGATCGAACTGTCTATCTTAGCAAGTCATAAATGACTTGGGGTCACTACAGGAGAACTCTAAACTTTGAAAAGATATGAAAACGAAGAAAATGACCCGGAGGATCATTTCATTTTTATTTTGGAAATTTAAATATGTAAGATGCTAATTCTAAATTATGCAGATTTAAGAAATAAAAATACCTATTTGTTTTTTTAAAAATAATTTTAAATTTAAAAAAAAAAAACTTTGATTCTTTGAAATTATATATATATATAATGTTATTTGTAAATTATACAGTTTTTTCAAATAGAAATTCATTGTCAACTTTATGTAAACCCCTACGAAAAAAATTATCTAGAAAAATATGTTACAAAAAAAAAATACATACTCCGAAAACAAAATAGATTAAAGAAATAAGAATACTTATTTTTGAAAAAAAAAGCAATTATCAAATAAAATAAAAATATAAATGATATCAATTTTCAAAGCAATAAAAGAAATTCCTAGAGAAAATGATGAAAGGAAGAACCAAAATAGGAGATGTATATTGATAATTAGGATATTGATAACAACCAAAATAGTGACCAACTATTTGGAGAAATCGAGGCATAGATATATCATGTTGATTATAAAAACCCTATATTTAAGGAAAGGATATTATTAATTGATTAAGTATTATTTTCATTCATTTTCTGTTTTTTGTTTTTTAATGAGCTTATTATTTGTTAGGTATCGTTAGAAATCTAATGTCATATATTTAAATCTAAAAAGTTCTATTAGTACTAGTAATATTCTCTCTTAAATGTGTCATTTATTAAATTTTCTCATTAAAAATGTCACTATTTTTATTTAATGAGTAAAACAAAACCCTAAATAAATATATTATTTCATTTCTCTTTAAACACATTTTACGTCCAATTTTTCTTTACCCCTTTCCAATTGAAAATTTTAATCGTGGACTAACGGGTTTCACCGCGCTAAAGTATATATTTGTTGTTTTTTCAACTAAGCGAATATTCTTATCGC
This sequence comes from Solanum tuberosum, assembly GCF_000226075.1. Classification (NCBI taxonomy): domain Eukaryota; kingdom Viridiplantae; phylum Streptophyta; class Magnoliopsida; order Solanales; family Solanaceae; genus Solanum; species Solanum tuberosum. The sequence continues at coordinate 834,469 of NW_006239191.1, read as the reverse complement.
TTCCACGTATCTTTCATTTTTCATTTCAAAATTCGAAAGAACCCATTTTGTTTTCACCATGGAAATATTTTTTTTTAAATTTCAGTTTGCAAGATCAGTGGTGGCTCATATAAATTAGTGTCCTAAATCCAAAAGTAAATCGGAGGCCTAGCTTTTCTTTTTTTAAAAAAAAAAATCCAAAGTTATTTCTTCTTTTTAATGAAAAAACTTTATTTTTCTATGGTCTTAAACTAAAGATATATATATATAGACAACAAAGACAGAAACATTTTTTAATATTTTGAAACGAACTAAAAGAAAGACACAATATAATTTATTTTCTTGTTAAAAAATACTTATAATAATTCTATTATTACTAAAAATGGAGGCCCTCAAATTTGGGTGCCTAAGACAGATGTCTCATTTTAAAGGCATTGCAAGATTGGAGAAGCGTGTCCATTCATCGGGACAAAAAAAAAAGCACAATGATGTTTGGAATGAACATAACAATCTCTTCATCAAGACTAGAGGAGACAACAAAAAATACTCAGTTAGGAAACAATTTCTTCTTACCCGACTTGAAAAATTATAGCAGAAAAGAAATTACTCAATCATAAATTGCATTTGACTCGGTAATCAACAAAGTTATTCCAGTGGCAAATGTACAACTAAACTATATACTAATCTTTTCACTGAGGTATCGTTTATGAAAACTTTTTTTCTTGAAAATACAGTCAAGTCAGTTCTTTACTTTCTGTTGTCTAAAATATAATTAATTTTTTGGATTTTTTTTCCAGTTGCATTAATATTTCGATCACCAAAGCTCTTAATAGTAATGGTCTATACAAGGTAAATAAAACAATATTAGAGATTCAATCCATTTTGTTTGTATACTTTGAAATTCTTGATTTTGTATAAGGTATTTTCTAGTGTGCGGACAAGATAAATGTCACGTTTCCGGCTCCAAGAGGGATCACATTTGACAAAGATCCAAATTGAGTGATCATCGTATCCACCAAGGACAAGGCTATGATAAAGAACAACAAATTAGGATTCGAGTAGAATTTGACATGAAAGACGATATTTCTTGTGATGAAGAAACAAATAATTTTTCTAGCAAAAATTTCTCATATAAGGGTGACGACAAGGATGGAGACAACAATTTTTTCTAAGGAAAATTGAATAAAACATTAGTGAAGGACAAATGTTGCTCAAGCTCCAAAGGAAAAATATTCTTCAATTCATTTTCATTGGCACCATTCTCCAAATCTCACAAACGAAACCCCAGAAGCATATTATTTCAATGAAAATCAAGAAACCAATTTCATTTTTTTCCAAATCAATTTATTATTGTTGAAAGGGGTTGGAAACAATATCAACATTGATGGATAAAGCTTCAAGCTTAAAAATGGGTCTACAATCGAATCGAAAATTTCAAACTCAAATTGATTTATTGTTATTGAAAGGGGTTGAGAAAGTACTACCACCATTGATGGACAAAGCTTCAAACTTTAAAGTGGGTCTACAATCAAATTGAAAATTACAAGCTTAAATCGATTTGTTATTGTTGAAAGGGGTTGAAAATATTCTTGAAATAGATGATGTACAAAGCACCCAATAACCTAGATCTCTACTACGCTAAATGAAGATGAAGTTTTTTTTTGTCAGCAAGCATAAAGTCTACAGATTTAAAGAATTTGAAAGACACGAGATTGACACAACTTGCAGGGGATTTTACATGTTGAAGCTGGATGGAATGGGGAAGATACAAAGTTTGAAGTGAAAGTGAAGAAGAGTGTAGTTTTAGTGAACAAGTCATCTTCTTTCTTGAAAGATACGTTCTTGATTCCATGGTCATGGTGGATTGAGAAGAATAGAGCGATGGTTTTTTATGAAAATGAAGAATGGATTTTGGCACCACCCATTTTTGTTGTGGGTCGGATGAATTTTTAATTTTTTGGTAAAAAATAAACAAAATCGGGTAAATCATTTAGATGAAGCCACGTGTCAATCTGTTAGTCTTAAGAGTATAGACGATCCAAAATATTGACGGTAAGGGTATACACAACCTTAAAGTATAATGGAGGATATTGACATACCATTTATGATAGTTCGGAGGTATATTTGTACTTTTTTCCTTATTTAATTACCATAATTCACTAATATTACCATAGAATTGGTAGTTTTAGGTGAATTAATGGTAGAAAAAACCTAGTTTGGGTGAAAAAATCATGAGGTTTTCCTAGGATATAGGATTTGCATATAATATGAAAATATTTAGGTCATTTGTGATTGATTTGTATTATATTATTATTTTAGACCAAGAATAAGCTAAAGTTTCACAAAAAGAATCAAGGTTCACGATTAGACTTTTGCAACATTGTTTGGAGCCTAGTGTCACGGACTTAGAGTCTCACTAAAACTCCGTGCGGCACTTGACAACTTACTCACAAATCTTTAACGATCTTGTAAGCTCAAGTAAGCCCTTTAAAACTAAGATCGTTAAGAGAATGTAAAGAAAGACTTAGAAAGATTTGGAAGAAGGCTTTGTATTACTTGGAGAATGCTTTACCTCTATTTATACTACTACCTATGGGCTAAAGTGTAATTTAAAATTACTTTACAAGTGCCTAAACTATTTACAATTAGGTCCCTCTCTAGAATTCTCTACTAATTCTAGGAAATTCTAAAGCTTTCCAAGATATCTTCTAAGTTATTCTAGAGAATTCTAAGGAAAGATCTAGGGAATTCTAGAGTTTTCAACTAACCTCCCCACAACTCTAGATTATTCCCTCTTCTTCCGATGCCAAATTTGAACTGTGAAGTGGCGGGACGTGACACTCTCCCCCACCTATTGATGCGACAACCGTGTCACATCGCTGCTGCATAGGCATCCGAGTCTTGTGCATGCGTGACCAATAGTCCATTGACTCGATCAAGGCCCTCGCGCAACTCCTTCAACGTCTTTCATATCCCTTCTAGCTCGGTCTTATGGCCTATCCCCTTCCTAGGAGGCAAGCGCCGCGGCGACTTCTTTGGCATCACGACATTGTTCTCTTTTGGAACCTTCTTCGTGCGTGGTGGCAGGGACCTTTTAGCACCATTGTCTTCTTTCGAACTTGCAATGGTGTTTACAAATGATGACTCCTTCTTCTTAGGGCCTCTTACAAGCTGTATGGCTGTTAGACGAACTTGTTCTTCCGTCTTCGGTACTTTAACCAGGGGTACCATACATGATCCTCCTTGCTCCATAACCAAAAGTTGTTGGAGGTAAGGATCGATCACCGCGTGGCACTACTGGATGAACTCTTGCTCGAGAATTATGTCAAAGAGGTCTAAAGGAGCGACAATGAAGTTGGTTTTACCTTGCCACTCGCCTAGCGTGATGCTTACTCCATGCGCGACTCCACACACGGGAGTCGGTAGTGCATTGACCTTTCTGATTTAGGCATTACTTGGACTGTAACTCAGCTCCAACCTTGTCGCGGCCGTCTTGGTCATGATATTGGCCTCTGCACCCGTGTCGACCATAGCACGAACGGGTCTTCCATTAATCGTGAGGTCAACATACTACGCGTCGTATCCTCTTGGCTTTTTTGGATGCTTCGTGATGGCTCTACATAGTCCTATCAAGCCCAACTGTGTCATCTTTGCGCCTTGTCCTTGCTCCTATGCGTCTTTCTCCTTCCACTCTCGCAGGATAGCACCAAGGCTCTTTAGTTTAAGGCACTTTGCATAGCCATGCTGCCCACCACATATGTAGCAGCCACCTCTTTTGGCAGTCTCTGCCTTTCTCTCTGTGTCGCCATGACGTCCAGACTTCTTGCCATCGGACTTATAGTTATCATGCTTCTTAGGATGTGGTCGCTGCTCCTCGACTTTGCCACGATCTCCCCCACCATGGTCATGACTACCTCTCATCTCCTCTCCTCCTCTCCTCCATCTTTGTCGGACTTTTCGTGCCTGAAGTCTGTCAAAGCTTTGGCCTGCGTTATGGCTTCATCGATAGTCCTGACCTGCCGACGTTCCAACTCCATCCTGGCCTAATTTTTCTGCCCATCTATGAGGTGGAACAACATATCATCATCCGTGAGGTTAGGAATCTGAAGCGTAAGGGTGGTGAACTCCTACACATATGCGCGTATTATGCCCGTTTGCTTCATCTCCCTAAACTTGCGCTTCGCCTCATAGATGACATTGTTAGGGAAGAAGGCTTTCTTGAACTCTTCCCGGAATTGCTCCCAGGTGTTGATGGTGCACGCCCCCTTCCCTATCTCGGCCTCCTTGTGACTCCACCATAGCATGGCCATCTCCGAAAGATACAACACAGCGGTGTTGATCTTACTTTCGTCGCTCTTCAGCCTTTTGCACTTGAAGTAATTCTCCAAATTCCATAAGAAGTTCTCCACCTCTTATGCGTCACGGACTCCTTTGAATATAGGTGGCTTGGGAGCCTCGACCTTGGCCTCTCTATCTCGGTCAAGCAACAATGATCCTCCAACTTCCACGCCCTCCTTGAGTGTTTTCATCTCGGCCTTCATGGTCTCAATCGTGCTCAACGCCTCCATGAGCCGACACTCCAAGGAAGTGATAGCCTCCTTCATCTCGAACTCAGCACGCTGGCGCCCTTCCAACTCCTTATGAAGGTTTTCAGTCTCCTCAAGGGTGAAGTCCTTGAGGGTCTTAAACTTGCCATCGGCCACATTCAAACGCCGGCCTAATATTTCCACAGCCTACCTTGCCATTTCAATCCTTGCGACCCATTCTTCTCCAGTGGTGACGTCGATGGCCTCCTCGCCAAGTTCATCATCACTTGCTTCGATGGTTGAAGGTGGGTGAGATGTTAGCGCCTCGCTTGGTGTGGGGTCGAGCAGCATTTCCTCACTACCCTTTTGGTGCTTCTTTCCCTTGCGGTTTTTTATTTCCTCCCTCCGAACGGATATTGGTGGTGCTAGTGGCGTTCATGTCTCCTTCGTTGGCCATTCCCTTAGTGCAAACCTCGCTCTGATACCACACTGTCACGGACTTAGAGTCTCACTAAAGCGTCGTGCGGCACTTGACAACTTACTCACGAATATTTCACGATCTTGTAAGCTCAAGTAAGCCTTTAAAACTAAGATCGCTAAGAGAATGAAAGGAAAGACTTAGAAAGAACAAGAGAGCTTTTGAAGAAGGCTTTTGTATTAGCTTGGAAGAATGCTTTACAACTTACTTGATGCCTTACAAATGAATGGCACCTCTATTAATACTACTACCTAGGGGCTAAAGTGTAATTTAAAATTACTTTACAAGTCCCTAAACTATTTACAATTTGGTCACTCTCTAGAATTCTCTACTAATTCTAGGAAATTCTAAAGCTTTCCAAGATATCTTCTAAGTTATTCTAGAGAATTCTAAGGAAAGATCTAGGGAATTCTAGAGTCTTCCACTAACCTCCCCACAACTCTAGATTATTCCCCCTTTTTCTGGTGCCAAATTTGAACTGTGAAGTGGCGGGACGTGACACTAGGTAGGCTAGGTTTTCTTAACTGAGTAGTTAGACTTTTTTTATTGCATGGTATTTTGTAGATTAATGGGAGGTTTCATGTCTAGGTCTTCTGGCAGTCTGAATGGTTAAGGGTTCTAGCTCTTGATTATTAACCTTGGATCTTTTTGTCAAGGTGGCTTGGTGGGAAAGTCAAGTTGGAAAGAAAAAGTGCAGGAAATTTATGGAGGCAGCAACTATGAGTCCTATTTAGGGACCGTAGGAAGGCCTACGAGCCATAGATGGAAAGTTGTAGAGTTGAGTTGAGTTAAGTTTTTGGAAAATTTAAGTTTCTGAAGTTTGACCTACTAGTAGCCAAGACGAGCTGTAGGAATTTGGACGGGTCGTAGATGGCATCCGTAGAAGTGATTCAGACTTGGTGAAATTTTGGACTTGAACTCGGGGTCTACAGAAGAGGTCTACGGAATGTAGAATGAACGAAGGATCGTAGATTGGTTTCGTGGGAAGTTGAATGAATTTTAGATTTCTAAAGTTGGTTCTACTGTTGAGCAGTACGGGCCGTAGAAAGTCCTAAGGACCATATGTCCAAACCGTAGAAGTCATCCAAGTGTTATTCTTAAGGGTATTTGGGTCTTTTCCTATGCATTTAATACGTATACTATGTCGTTTTTACCCTAATTTTAAGACCTATAACTTCCTTTCAACTTCTAATTCTACCCAAACTCTTTCATTCTCTCAAATTCCCAATTTTCATCCAAGTTCATCCTCCCCAAATTCTCTCAAGCTTCAAGGAAGAAATATAGGGTTCAAGCTTCAAGCCTCCTTTTTTCCTCCATTGCTTTTGGGCTTTGATCATCAATGTATGTCGTGGGATTTCACCATTGCATATCATTCAACCAATGAGTCCCAAATGATTTCTAAGTTTCCAATTCAATTTCACATAAATTGCTTAAGGTTTCATGGGTCTTATTTAATTTTGTGTTAATTGTTCAATTTCAATCTTCCTATGCATATTTAGATTTTAATTACATGTTTTTGAATTAATTTTATATAGACTCATGTATTATTCATGATTTTGACTATGAATCTATGTAGATATGAATATGATTTATAATAGTGATGTATAATTTATAATGTAAAATATGTTTATGATCTAAGGATGCTTTTAAGATAAGCATCAAAGAAATTGTGAAAGGTTTTCTCACATATTAAGGAATCATGATTTTGTGAAAGGTTATATCACACATGCATGATTCATGATTAAAGGAGCTACTCTATGATGACTTCATGATTTGAATTGGTATGTTGATTATTGGCTATCTTAATGTTATATTTTGATAATTGACTTAATCTATTCCGTTGGGATTTAACTCAGCACCGAGAGAACTTGAGGTGGAGGCTCAAATATGATAGTCTCTAGTAGCAACCTCTAGTTCCAAACTACGTGCCCCTGTATGATTGTCTTAAATGACCTAGCTAGCTAGTGAATCCACAAATAGCATATTAATGAATGATACGGAGTTCTACCTTGGCTAGTAGACTATCCCTTCTCGGTGTAGGAGTTACATCGGATTTCATGTCATAGCTCGCATGTTCTATTGCCGGTTAAAGCTAATATCCCACAAAACAAACTAAGTTTCTCTCAAGGTTTTATGCAACTTTTATTATGTTTTAAGATGCATTGACCATGTTCATGATTTATGATTCTTCCTAAAAAGGATTTTCAAGATGTTTTAGCTTGTCAAGACTATGACTAGACTTCCACTCTTATGTCAAACTCTTTTATGATATAAGACTTATTGCTTAAACTTTCTCGTATTTTCTATTATGTTATGTTGTATATATATCAAGTGGCTTGTGTAGGACCTCTCGGGGTCTTATACGCCATGTCACGTCTAGGATGCATTTTGGATCGTAACAGATTGTAAGGTCATGTATATTATGAAATTGATGGGTTATGATTATTTCTGAAACTTGTGATAATTAGGAGGGGCAGAAGG